>NC_029793.2:74338566-74348177 GCF_000816755.2 Arachis ipaensis | reverse complement strand
AGTCCAAATGGAGCGTTCTCAATGGCTATGGAAAGCTGACTTCCAGAGCTTTCCAGCAATATATTATAGTTTATGCTTTGCTTCGGATTAGAAGGCCCAAAACTGGCATCCAACGCCAACTTCCTGCCCCTTTCCAAGCGTCCAGTGTCCAAAGAGCAGAGACCAGTGTCCAAACACCCAAAGAGGACCCCCTAGCTAGCGTTCCATGCC
This sequence comes from Arachis ipaensis, assembly GCF_000816755.2. Taxonomy (NCBI): domain Eukaryota; kingdom Viridiplantae; phylum Streptophyta; class Magnoliopsida; order Fabales; family Fabaceae; genus Arachis; species Arachis ipaensis. The sequence continues at coordinate 74,347,967 of NC_029793.2, read as the reverse complement.
CAAGAGACCTCATAGCATGTGGATCTCATCAAAGCTCCGCCCAAACACTCACCAAGTGGGTCTCAGAAGTGGATTTTAGCACTGAATAGACTGTTTTACCCTTACTAGTCATCTGTTTAGTATTTAAAGTTATTTTTACATAATCATTCAGAGATCATACACCATTGAGCCACCATACACGTTTACATTGTATTTTACTTCAATATGAGTTTCTAAACCTCCTAGGTTGAGGGGAAAGCGCTGCTGAGTCCTATGAATTAATAAAAGTACTATTGTTTTTTCTTCTATCTGTGTTTGATTTATCTCTAAGATGTATATCCGATATTCATCATGGTGAATAGGATGATCTAACAAATTAGCTCTATTCATCACATTAAGACGAACGTGCCTGACAAACACCCGCGTCTACTTGGGTTCATGTGAATACATGACTGGAAAGCACAAGGCAACAGCTATGTTTATACATCTCTCATACTTTAATCCACAACTTTGTTGGGGACTTCTTGAGACACCAGTTCAGCCGATTTTCGGGGAGATTAGGGTCTCCGTGGTATAGGCTAGAATCCTAAGAAGCAGCATCCTCTGATCCAAAAGATTCGACCTTGTCTGTGGCGTTTTGAGTAGGATCGCCAAGAGAATGGACTGCTATGCGCTTCACCCTTCGTCAGATTGGATGACCACGACCAATGGCATTCAATCTGTAGCAGAGGAGATCAATGACCACAGCCCATGGCGTTGATCACATACAGCCTGCCATAGAAGAAGATCATTCACAAGCAAAGAAGACAGTAATACCAGAGTTGATTCAGAAAGGCAAAGCAACTCCAATCCTCAACTCTATCTTTAAAGTATTAGCACTTTATTATAATAATCTCACAAATATTTATCTATCAACCTTCTGAGCTGCCTAACTAAGATCTGCAAGATAACCATAGCTGTCTTCAAACCACAATCCTCGTGGGATCAACCTTGACTCGCTCAGGTATTACTTAGACGACCCGGTGCACTTGCTGGTACAATAGTACGAAAGTGTAGGGATTCGTGCTACCAAGTTTTTGACGCATTTGTCGGGGATTGTTGAGTTTGGATAAACTGAAGGATTGTCTTGCTCCCTAGATCAAGTAATTTTTATTTTCTTTTCTTAATCTATCCTATTTGAGTCTTCTAATTTTTGTTAGTATTCAAAGTGTTCTTGAGTCTTCCTTGTATTTGATCTTAAAATTTTTAAGTTTGGTGTCCTTTAGTGTTTCCCTCCAAAAATTTTCGAAAATAAGGGGTGCTAGATCTAAAAATTTTAAGGCTTGTGTCTTTTGTGTGTTTTTCTCTTTCATCATAAAATTCAAAAATAAAAAAAATATCTTTTCTATTTTTAATTTTACTTGATTTTTCGAAAATCATAAATAAAAATTCAGATTTCAGTTTCAAATTTTTATCTTATCATATCTTAGTTATCAAGTTTTCAAAAATCAAATCTTTTCAAATATAAAAAATCTCATCTTTTTCAAAAATCTTATCTTTTTCTTATCTTTTTCAAAATTTAAAAATCTTATCTTATCTTTTTCAAAATCAAATTTCAAAATCTTATCTTTTTCTAATTTCAAACTTTAATTTCAAATCTTTTTTTATCTTATCTTTTATTTTATTTTAAATTCAAATATTTTCTTAATTAATATCTTATCTTCTCTCTATTCCTTCTCAAAGCCTCCTAACTAACTCTTCTCTTCCTTAATTTTTGAAAACTATCTCTCTTCTTCTCTCTCTTCTTTTTTAAAACTTCCTAACTAACTGTCTTCTCTCTTAATTTTTGAAAACTTCTTCTACTTCTCTCTTCTCTATTTTCGAAAATTTAACATTCAAATTTTAAATTCTTTTTCAATTAATTAACTTAATTTTTGAAAATAATTAACAAATAAAATAAAAATAAAAATATTTTTAATCTTATTTACTTTTTCTATTTATACTTCTCTTCTTCTCACTTCTATTTATTCGAATTCTATCCCTCTCTCATCTTCCATCTTCACTTTTCTCTATTATTCTCTCTTCTTCTGCACATGTCACTTTAAGGAGGAGCTTTTTGTGATATGTGGTCAGGAGGACATTTTCGTAATCTTAGAGCTAAAGGATGGAATGATAATCTTGTCATATTCAAGGATCTGAATTCTAGAAGAATTGTGCCATGCCAGTCTTGGACATCTAGAAGACCAAGAGTCCGTCTCAAAAACAGTGGTGCTGAAAGGGCGACAACTCATAAAGCCCATTGGGCTAAGTCAGGACAACAAGAAGCCCAATAATGCTTTTCAAATTCAATTAGAGACATAATTTATTATTAATTTTCGAATTTTTAGGCATTTATGTTAGTTTGTTTCGTTGTTAGAGTTTGTTGAAAGATTTGAATTACTCCTGATTTGCTTAGTAGTATTTTTAGGGATTTTAAATTTAAATCAAATCTGATATAATCTAATAAGATCAAATCTGATTTAAATTAGTTATCATATCTTTAGGATTTTAAAATTTAAATCAAATCTGATCTAATCTAATAAGATCAAATCTGATTTAAATTAGTTATCTTATCTTTTAGTTAGTTTGTTAGGAGCCTATTTAAACACCTCTGGTGAGACCATTTGGAATAACTTTGATGAATAAAATTTCCTTAGTGCTTTATGCACGTTTTTTTTAAGTGTGATTGAGTGAGGTGAGTGATTTGCTTCACTGGTTGCATGGAGAAGATTGAGTGATTCAATTTTCATCCCTCTCATCTAGGTTGTCAAGGACAGGTTCTTTGAAGGTCTAGTAGGGAATCCTTTCCGGTGACCTAGGTTGCTAAGAACAGGTTTCTTAGAGGTCTAGTAGGAAAAACCCCCTTTATCTATCATCTTTGTTTTAATTTCCTTATCATTTTGCCTATTGGCATAGAAAAGCTTTCTTCTTTTCCTTCTTATCTTTTCTTCTTGTTTATGAACAGGAATAGGGATAAACCCCTCTTAACTCCTGATCCTGAACCTGAGAAGACTCTAAGGAGGCGTTTACAACAAGTTAAAGTACAACACTCTGGAAGAGACCTTTCAGAAAGTTTTGAACAAGAAAGGAAAGACATGGCCAAACCTCAAGAAGAGCCAAGAAAGGTCCTTGGTGACTTCACCATGCCTACCTCTGACTTTTATAGCAGAAGCATTTCTGTACCAGCCATTGGAGCTAACAATTTGGAGCTTAAGTCTCAGTTAGTCTCTCTTTTGTAGTAGAACTGCAAATTCTATAGACTTTCAATGGAAGATCCACAGTAGTTTTTAGCTGAATTCTTACAGATCTGTGATATTGTAAAGACTAATGGAGTTAATCCTGAAGTCTACAAGCTTATGCTCTTTCCTTTTGCAGTAAGGGACAGAGCTAAGCTATAGTTGGTTGCCCAACCAAGAGAGAGTCTTGACTCTTGGAAAAAGCTGGTTAATACTTTTCTAGCTAAGTTCTTTCCCCCTCAAAGGATGAGAAAAATTAGAGTGGAAGTTCAAACCTTTAGACAAAGAGAAGGTGAATCCCTCTATGAAGCTTGGAAAAGATACAAGTAGCTGATCAGAAGATGTCCTCCTGACAAGCTCTCAGAATGGTCCATCATAGGCGTGTTCTATGATGGCTTGTCTAAGATATCCAAGATTTCATTGGATAGCTCTGCAGGTGGATCACTCCACTTGAAGAAAACACCTGTAGAAGTAAGAGAACTCATTAAAATGGTTGCTAACAACCAATTCATGTACACTTCGAAGAGAAATCCTGTAAACCATGGAATCTCTCAGAAGAAAGGAGTTCATGAAGTTGAGACTCTGAATGCCATCTTGGCTCAGAATAAGATCTTGACCCAAGATGGCATTCAGGAAGCTTCTCTTGAAGAAGAAGCTTATAATCTTGATCAACCCACCATGGAAAAGGTGAATTACATGGGAGAACTGGTGCGTGGTAGAAATTAGACCAATTAAGAGATTGTAATATAAGAACAACGTTGCGAGTATAGTTCTTAACCAGCAAAAATCTGCCGCATCAATTTAGAAAGGTTGTTACAAAAGTTTTAAATAAAAAAATACTGGGAGTATGAATCCCAGGTCGTCTCCCAACGAGTTGCTAGAAAGGGTGCTAATTTATTAATCAGGAGTTTTCCGAAAGTTTTGAGAGTTGGTTAATAGAAAATAAACAATTATAATTAAGTGTAATGAAAATTAAAAGGAATTTATATTATTCAAATTAAAAAGCCTTGACTGGGGGAATGATTAATTGGAAGTTCTATCCTTGTTGGAATTCTCTCAAGTGTAGTGTAAAGAGGTTGTTATTTTCACTTAGTTAACCCTTACTAAATAAAGGAAAGTCAAGTGATTAAGCTAACTCTTATTCGCAAATTCTAGTCCTCTCCCTTGGGAAGGTCTAGCATTAGTAAATACAGAATTAGCCAACAACTTCCAATTTAACTAACCACTTGAGCATTCCAACTCAAGTGTCTCCTCTTAATCAACCCCCATGTCAAGTAGGGAATCTACTCTATTGACATGGATACCATCTTCGTTATTGGGAGTTTGGAATAGAAAAGAGACATAATAATTTAAATAAAATAGAGATCCAAAATTAACAATCCATGAAAATAATCCTAAACCCTAAACCCCAAAATTAACGATCCATGAAAATAGACATGGATACCATCTTCATTTGCATTAACAATCCATGAAAATAATCCAATTACCACTCTAAACAAGAATTAAGAATATGGAATAAATAAAAGAGCAAGTAAGGAAACAAACTAGAATAGTATCTTCAACGGAGGTGATGACACTTCAATATCCAAAAGCAAAAGCAATAAACTAATGAACTATGAATGTAAACAAAACCTAGAGGAAGAGTAGTTTCTCTTTAGATTTAGATCTAAAACCTAAAAACTATCCTAATGAGAATGTATGAATGTGTGTTGAGTCTCTGCATGTTCCCTGGCTTTATTCTGTGTTTCTGGGCCAAAAACTGGGTCAAAACGCGGCCCGAAATTGCCCCCAGCATTTTCTGTTAATTCTGCAGATCGCGCAGGTCACGCGTACGCGTCAGTCACGCATACGCGTCATTTGGCGAATTTTCTTGTCACGCGTACGCATCGTCAACACGTGCGCGTCTTTTGTGCAGACTCCAATCTACGCGTACGCGTCAGGCACGTGCACGCGTCGCTGCAATTTTCTCCATGTCACGCGCACGCGTGACCCATGCGTGCGCGTCGATGCTTGCTGGTCATCTCCTTAGTTTCTTGTGTTCCTTCCATTTTTGCAAGCTTCCTCTCCAATTTCTAAGACATTCCTGCCCTATGAAGCCTACAACACTTAACACACGGATCACGACATCGAATGGTATAAAGGAGAATTAAAATACACAAATTAAAGATCTCTAGGAAGCAAGTTTTCAACCATAGAATAAAACTAGGAAGGAAAATGTAAAACCATGCAATTAGTATGAATAAGTGGGTGAAGACTTGATGAAACCACTCAATTAAACACAAGATAAACCATAAAATAGTGGTTTATCAACCTCCCCACACTTAAACATTAGCATGTCCTCATGCTTAGCTCAAGGAGATAAAATAAATGAGTAGGAAAAGTAAGACTCATGCAATGCAATGCAACCTATGTATATGAATGCAACTATATGCTAAGATGGTTTTTGTCTACTTGGTTAAAAATAAATAAGTTCTTTAAGACAAAAATAACTCAAATTCCACTAATTCAAACTATATAGTAAAAACAAGTAAACTTGTAAGAAGACAGCTCATGAAAGCAGGAAATCATAGAATCAAGCACTGAACCCTCACTGATAGTATATGTGCACTCTAATCACTCAAGTGTATAGGGTAATCACTCTACTCTTCTTCTAATCATGCTTTCTAAACTTTGTTCTTCACCTAACCAATCAACAAGTATTTAATGTCCTAATGTAAACATTATGAGGTATTTTCAAGGTTGTAATGGGGCTAAGGTAAAGGTGAGGGTATATATATGGCTAAGTGAGCTATAAATTGAATCATTGATTAACCTAAACTCTTACCTATACATACACTCTATATATTTTTAGAATTATGCCTAGCTACCCAAAATTTTCCCACTTTTGTATCACATACTCATGCATCAACTTTTCTTTTAACTTTGTATCACACATGCATTGATTTTTCATTAGCTTAACATTGGGGTAATTTTGTCCCCTTATTCTATTCGGCCTAGAGCATAGATTCCCCATAACGAATAGGCTAGCTCTATCTCTCGCCTATCCTGTGCTAGAGAAGGTCCCCCAGTTCCTCGGCAGCACCTCGAGGTGCATTTAGTTGTCTTACATGAGACTTATGATATTCCTCACTCCATGGCATGGCGCCTTTTGCTTATCCATTCTGCCCGTCCAGACGCGGCTCTCTTTTTCATTATCATCTACCGCCCTTTCTTTCCTCTCGGCTATTCACGCATGAAGATCGTTGTATGTATGCTTGACTTCGGTTGCCAGTGCGTGTAGGTAGGAGTACATTATGGCACGATCAGTCACCCGGGCAAACCAACCCTCCTCCGAGAAGAATTGTGCTATGCCCCCGATCCCTATAGAGCGAAAGAGCTGCCTGGTGATCCCTAGGTTGCAGCACGCCCGGTCGTTAACTCCTCGCGCCGCTGCCGCTGTTTCTAAGACCGACCGACGCCTCACATGCACAAGTACCTACGTAGTGTTGGTCGCACATTCAACATAGTGTTCGGACTCATGTGCCTTCCAGAACCTGGGGTATTCGAGTCAGCCGCGTACGATTAGCCAGCCTTGCGGCTGCAAAAGGATTAGGTTAGGGAGCTGGGCTTTTTTCGCTCCTCTCACATTCGTTCGAGCTGCTTCGCTCCTCCGCATCCCAAAGTGCGCTGCCTTCCTAGGCGCACAACACTAAGTAATCCAAGCCAACCCACATTACTGACTAACAGTGGATAATCATATTACTTAGAGGTACTAAATATAACTCCATGAATGAGCAAGATGGAGGTTGCATTAATGATAAAGATCTCTGGGGAAACCGCTAAAAAAAGATTGAACATGTGGGAGGCGAACGAATTATGTTTTCATTTTCCCCGTATGGAGCGCTGAGTTACTTACGAAAGTTGTACCGAGGGGGTGTGCAACGTCCTTCCCCATATTCTAAATAAAGAAAGCCCTTTCCCACGTTGCTTGCCAACTGGTACTTTTGGGTCATCAGCCCCCCCCCCAAACAGGCTACGCCCGCGGAGCGAAAGAGTGCTCATCCGGAATAATCCGTTGGGGCACCCTCCCTTTTAATTCGAAATAGGTAGCCGAATACCGCCCTTGTAGCTGCAGCTCCTCCCGTTGGGCATAGAGCCTTTATAGGAGTAGCTCCCTTGACTAAGAAGGGGGCGGTACAAGGATTATCGAGAGCTCTCGCTCCTTTCCCCATCCAATCGCCTGTGGGGTCAAGGCCCGCCATTTGGCGGATAATATCCACCTTCCTTGACCTCAATAGGTCTTCGGCCTAATATCGGACTAGCTCTATCTCAGGGGCCAATGGAGTGGTATTGTGATCCAAAAGGTGATGCTGTATGGATCCAACACAATCCCCTCTTATCACGTCATCCGGCAGATATGGATAGGGGACCACCCCAAGGGGTGGATTAGCCGGACCAGCTTCCTAGCCCTTGTTCTATTGGTTTGGCGGTTGCTACCAAGACGATTTCTTTATGCCCATCAAAGGACCTCGAGATGCTAATCCACGAAAAATGATACGAGAAATTCGAAAGAACTCATATATGGAACGAGGGCGACTCGTGGAAATACATCGGTTTCTGACTCGTGGAAAGGAACTATTTCTTGGCAACTTGGACAACTTATAACGAAGTTTGTCCTGCATATCACTAGGAAGATCCGAATCTTTACAAAAGGCTTTATAAAGCTTTCGTCTCAATTCATATTTAGTCGTGAGCAATCTACGTTTGTGATCTCGTATATTTCGCTTCTCCGACACGAATCTCTTACTTAGAATCTCCCTCATCTTTTTACAAAAAGCCCACTTATTATTAACCAATTCATTAGAAGCTGCTCATCTGGTCCTTACTTTCCCCTACCTTTCGTAGGCTTGTTCGGGGAGTAGCCTAATTGATAAAGTATACACTTGTGTAGGCCTCTTTAATCCTGTTGACCATTCGAGGGCGGCGTGGGGCAAAAGATGGTTTTGATAGCCTCGGGACCATTTTATGGAGCTCGATCCCAATGTTTTCCAAGAAAGCTATTTATTTCTTGTCCCTTTCGGCCACTGACTCTTCGATGATCGCGCGCTCATCTAGTTCGGCCCGACGAGCTTTACTAGCAGAAAGAGGCAGCAAAAAAAAAGAGTTAGATGCAGTGCACTAACTCTTTCTTCTGGGATTGGGGCCCCTTCCTCCCCGGAAACCACCCTGTCTATGATCTCATGCACGATGCCAAAGATCCTGCGGAACCAAGGCGTCAGCATGGCATCGATCTCAGGGTGAAACTGTCTACAAATAGCATTAATTATTTGGAAAATGAGTGCGCTTAGGATCACTTTTTTTATAAAGGATCCTGTTGACCTGGGCGTAGGCCTCCCATGGGTCTTATGGTGGCTGTGCCAATTCGGGGCCCGCCCATGATATATTGGGCTCTCAGACGAAATCCTCCTATGGGATCTCGTCTGTTGGGCCATGCTACGTATTTTCTCCTGCGAGAAATCGCCAAATGCCTTAAAGTCTCGCGAAGCAAAGTACACGCATATGGGGTCCCAGCCCTTTTTAAATTCCTGGGACATTTGACCCATTTCGGGTCCCAAGAGTTCCCGAATCTGCTTTTTGGCCAGACTACTTTTGACCATTTTTTCAGTAGACTGGATTTGAAGGCCGAAACAGAGACTAGTACTATCTATATCTTCTAAAAAAGCAGATACAGGTAGGTGAGTGTTCAGTGTCTTGCTCACCGCGAGTTTGACTTCTTCGGATGCCCTTCAATAAGATATGAAAATATTTGATTTGCATGCTCCTGTTGGGTTTGACTCCTCTTCTTGTTCTATTGATCAAAAGTCTTCCCGCCACCAACTGTGGAGGTTCCCATACAAAGACCGCTGGGGCCCCAACCCTTACCCACGCCCGTGATTCCCCAATTTGATTTGAAGATCCGCTGCTACTTTCGGATTTCAGTCGGATTAAGATCCTCAAAATGGGAAAACAAAAAAATAAGTACTCGTCGCGGTTTCATCGTAGACTGAAATGTTATAAAGCTTCGATTCCTCTACCAGCCGACGATTCTCCGAGCCATTTCCCGTTTTTCGCATAAAAATATCGGAAGTTACTTGTCGGGTTAGCCTCTGAGCTCGCCAATACTCTTCTACGCTTCCACTTGACAGGTTC
>NC_029793.2:74305388-74338213 GCF_000816755.2 Arachis ipaensis | reverse complement strand
GTTCAGCAGCTGGCACTTTTTGTAAGGCGGGCTCGGGACCAGACAATACAAAACCTTCCTGCTCCTGTCTATATCTTCGTATTTATTTAAGATTTTGACAGCTATTCCTGCATATGTAATAAAAATCATTTTTGAATGACGTTTTAGTTTTAAAAGACAGCCTTTTATCGTCAGCTATAGCTATTAAAACCCATGCATAGCTATCTTAAACTCCCTGGTTGCAATTCGGTAGCTTTCTACGGGGGTCTATTACCAAAAAACATAAAAATTCGCGTCAACTTCGGGAGATTGAGCTTCAGTACCTCCTTTAATTTAATTAATTTAATGTATATATATATATATATATATATTAAAAGTAAACATAATATTATCAATGCACATGGATTTATAATTTTTCTGGTCTCACATACCCAAATTCCTAATTAATTCATTAATGTAAAATCATAACACATTCCGTTGTTGACCCATGTTCCCACAGTTTCCCACATTTGATTGACACACAATCTCTATCTTAGGCTAACCAAAGATTCAATTTAGGGTATTTAATTGTTTTTCTGCTTAAGGCTAATGATGTGGTAAAATTTAGAACAAATGGGATTAAAAGGCTCAAAGTGGCTAACAAAGGTGAATGCAAGGGTAGGCTATTTGGGATAAGTGAGTTAATAATCAAATAATGGCCTTAATCATATGCATGCATATAACACATTAAACATTGGACATATAGGATGGAACAAAATATAGATCACAATCATAGAGAAGCAAGCACACAAGAATAAAATTTTTATGGTTAAATAGTGTAACCATGTAATTAAGCTCAATTCTCATTGGGTTGTCTATTCTTTAGCTTTAAACTGTGTTCCAAATACAATCTTCAAACAAGTTTAACACAAAATTTTAATTTAAATTAGTGAAATTTTTCAAAAAAATAGGGTCTTAAAAAGAAACTTATTATTTTTTCAACCAATTAGAACATGCATGCAAATATCTGTTACTATGCAATTTATCCTATCCTAACAAAAGAAAAATAACTTATTGGTGTTAAGAAAGAGAAATTACCTCCGGAAGTCAGGTACTGACCGACCTCCCCTCACTTAAAGCTTGGCACCGTCCTCAGTGCCATCAGTCAGGAACAAAGGGGGGCTAGTAGCAGCATCTCCACAATCGGGACCGTCATGGCTCCTTGTGCTGGTAAATGAAGTGGAGTCCGAGGTGTATGGGTTTTCTTCAGGTGGGTGGTTACCAACAAGCAGCTCCTTGAGGTATGTAAATAGTCTTGTTACAACGCTCTCTTCGCTTTGCTTGCTAGTCAAGCCAGTCTAACCTCTCAAGTATCTGCTGGAGCAGCTGGTTTGTTGAAGGTGCTTGTACTGTGGAAGGAGAAGGAATATCTTTGGCTGGTTCTGCAGTCCGGCTGCTAGTGGCTGCTGGAGGTCTGATATACTTCCCGTTAGGGACGATCTGATCATCCCGTGGAATCATGGCCTTGGTATCCCCAGCTCTGTAGGAGACTCCGGCTGATGAGACTAGATCTGAAACCAAGGCGAGAAAAGCTAGGTTACCCGCAATCTGTACATGTCCCATAGCATGCCAAATGTGTCTTGGTAAATTGAGGTGTTGTTCTGTAAGGATACACCAGAGTAGAACAGCCATGTCTGCAGTGAAGGAGAACTCGTGAGTTCTCGAAAAGACGTAATGGGACATAATTTGTGCCCATACTCGAGCCTCCAAGGTGAGTGTTGAAGCCAATATGCTCTTAGGTCGAGATCGATGGTATCCATAGATCCATCTATTGCCAGGGTGTGCTATAACTCTGAGAACGGCGTCCCAGTCAAATTGGTATGTCTGGCGTTTGAATGAGGCTTCTTGGAATGTGATTAGCGGATCATTTATACCCTTTTTGGCATTATTTTTACATAGTTTTTAGTATGTTTTAGTTAATTTTTACTATATTTTTATTAGTTTTTAATCAAAAATCACATTTCTGTACTTTACTATGAGGGACCTGAGCAAAAATCTGATTCAGAGGCTGAAAAAGGACTGCAGATGCTGTTGGATTCTGACCTCCTTCCACTCGAAGTAGATTTTCTGGAGCTACAGAGGCCCAATTGGAGTGCTCTCAATTACGTTGGAAAGTAAACATCCTGGGCTTTCCAGCAATATACAATAGTCCATACTTTTCCCGAGATTTTATGGCCCAAATTGGCGTTCAAATTCAGCCTAAAACATCTTGGCGTAAAACGCCCAAACTGGCACCAGAATTGGAGTTAAACGCCCATTCTGGCACCAAAGCTGGCGTTTAACTCCAGGAACAGCCTAAGCACGAAAAAGCTTCAATGCTCAGCCCAAGCACACACCAGTGGGCTCCGAAAGTGGATTTCTGCACTATCTGCACTTAGTTACTCATTTTCTGTAACCCTAGATTACTAGTTTAGTATAAAAACTACTTTTAGAGATTTATTTTAGAGTTTTTTATCTTTGAAACTTGTATGTTCACGTTTGGAGGTTGGCCTCATGGCCATGCCTAGACCTTTCACTTATGTATTTTCTACGGTGGAGTTTCTACACCACATAGATTAAGGTATGGAGCTCTGCTGTTCCTCATGAATTAATACAAGTACTATTGTTTTTCTATTCAATTCATGCCTACTTCTTCTCCAAGATATATTCTCGTTCTTAATTCAGTTAAGTCATAATGAAGGGGTGACCCGTGACAATCACCCAATCTTCGTTACTCGCTTAGCCAAGGTCGCGTGCCTGACAACCACAAAGCGATCTACATAATGTTCAACGTAGTCATTGGACGACAGCTGGAGTATACTCTCTTGGGTTTCTAATCTAAGATTAAAACCTTCGTGGTATAGGCTAGAATTATTGGTAGCCATTCCTGGGATCCGGAAAGTCTAAACCTTGTTTGTGGTATTTCGAGTAGGATATGGGAAGGAATGACTGTGACGAGCTTCAAACCAGCGAATGTGGGGCACAAGTGACAGTGTGCAAAAGGACAATGGTCCTATTCCGACGCTAGCGGGAACCGACAGATGATTAGCTACGCGGTGACAGCGCATATGGATTTGTTTTCATCCGAGAGGATCATACAGCTTGCCATGGAAGGAGGTAACGCATGGTTGGAAGGAGGCAGTAGAAAAGCAGAAGTTCAGAAGCAACAAAGCTTCTCCAGACGCTTATCTGAAATTTCCACCAATGAATTACATAAGTATCTCTATCCTATTTTATATTTTATTTATATTTTAATTATCAAAACTTCATAACCATTTGAATCTGCCTGACTGAGATTTACAAAGATGACCATAGCTTGCTTCAAGCCGACAATCTCCGTGAGATCGACCCTTACTCACGTAAGGTATTACTTGGACGACCTAGTGCACTTGCTGGTTAGTTGTGTGGAGTTGTGAAAAAGAGTTGAGATTATGATCGTGCGTACCAAGTTGTTGGCGCAGTTGAGATCACAATTTCGTGCATCAAGTTTTTGGCGCTGTTGCCGGGGATTGTTCGAGTTTGGACAACTGACGGTTCATCTTGTTGTTCAGATTAGGTAATTTTATTTTATTTTTAAGCTTTTTATTTTTGAAAAATTCAAAAAAAAATAAAAATATAAAAAAATAAATTATTTTATTCTTCATAATTTTTAAGAATGAATTCTAAACATTGCATGATTCTCGGAATTTCTATTAAAAATTTTGAATTTATTTATTCTCTCTTTTTCTATTTAATTTTCGAAAAATACAAAAAAAAATTCATAAAATCATAAAAAACAAAAATTTTATGTTTCTTGTTTGAGTCTAGTGTCAAATTTTAAGTTTGGTGTCAATTGCATCTTTTTAATTTTTCTTAAAATTTTCGAAAAATACATGCATTGAGTTCTTCATAATCTTCAAGTTGTTCTTGCATATTTTCCTTGTTTGATCTTTACATTTTCTTGTTTTGTGTCTTTTCTTGTTTTTCATATGCATTCTTGAATTATTAGTGTCTATAGAGTAAAAATTTTTAAGTTTGGTGTCTTGCATGTTTTTCTTTTCTTAAAAATTTTCAAAAATATGTTCCTGATGTTCATCATGATCTTCAAAGTGTTCTTTGTGTTCATCTTGACATTCAAAATGTTCTTGCATGCATTATGTGTTTTAATCTTGAATTTTTTATGTTTTGTTTCATTTTTGTGTTTTTCTCTCTCCTCATTAAAAATTCAAAAATAAAAAAATATCTTTCCTTTATTTTGCTCATAATTTTCGAAATTTTGAATTGATTTAGTTAAAAAGTTTTAAAATTTAGTTGTTTCTTGTTAGTCAAGTCAAAATTTCAATTTAAAATTTCTATCTTTTTCAAATCTTTTTCAAAAATCAAACCTTTTTCTTTTTTCTTTCCTGTTTTTTGAAAATTTTAAAATTTGATTTTTAAAATCTTTTTCTTATTTTTATTTCATATTTTCGAAATTAATGCTAACATTTAATGTTTAGATTAAAAAATTTTCAAGTTGTTACTTGCCTATTAAGAAAGGATCAATCTTTAAATTTTAGGATCATATCTTTTAGTTTCTTGTTAGTCAAGTAAACGACTTTAATTTCAAAATCATATCTTTTTAATTTCCTTTTCAAATCTTTTTCAAAATTCTTTTTAATTAACTAATTGTTTTAAATTTTAATTTAATTTTATTCCTTTTTATAATTTTCGAATTATAACTAATAATTAAAATCAAAACAAAAATATTTTTCCTTTTATTTTAATTTAAAATTCGAATTCTCTCTCTCTCATCTCTTTCTATTTATTTATTTATTTACTAACACCTCTCTTCATCTTATAATTCGAACCCTCTCTCCCTTTCTGTGTTTGAATTTTTCATCTTCTCTCTTCTTCATTCTACTCTTCTATTCTTCTACTCACATAAAGGAATCTCTATACTATGACATAGAGGATTCCTATTGTTTTCTGTTCTCTTCTTCTTCATATGAGCAGGAGTAAGGATAAGAACATTCTTGTTGAAGCTGATCCGGAACCTGAAAGGAATCTAAAGAGGAAGCTAAGAGAAGCTAAAGCACAACACTCTGGAGAGGACCTGACAGAATTTTTCGAAAAAGAAGAAGAGATGGCCGAACCCAATAACAATGGTGGAGATGCAAGGAAGATGCTTTGTGACTTTATTGCACCCTCTTCTGACTTCTGTGGAAGGAGTATCTCAATTCCTGCAATTGGAGCAAACAACTTTGAGCTTAAGCCTCAATTAGTTTCCATGATGCAGCAGAATTGCAAGTTTCATGGACTTCCATTGGAAGATCCTCATAAGTTTTTAGCTGAATTCTTGCAAATTTGTGACACTGTTAAGACCAATGGGGTTAATCCTGAGGTCTATAGACTTATGCTTTTCCCCTTTGCTATAAGAGCAGAGCTAGGATATGGTTGGACTCACAACCTAAGGATAGCCTGAACTCTTGAGAAAAGTTGGTCAATGCTTTCTTGGCCAAATTCTTTTCACCTCAAAAATTGAGCAAGCTTAGAGTGGAAGTCCAAACCTTCAGACAGAAGGAAGGTGAATCCCTCTATGAAGCTTAGGAAAGATACAAGCAATTAATCAGAAGGTGTCCTTCTGATATGTTTTCAGAATGGAGCATCAAATGTATATTATATGATGGTCTGTCTGAATTATCCAAGATGTCATTGGACCACTCTGCTGGAGGATCTCTTCATCTGAAGAAGACGACTGCAGAAGCCCATGAACTCATTGAAATGGTTGCAAATAACCAGTTCATGTACACTTCTGAAAGGAACCCTGTGAATAATGGGACAACTCAGAAGAAAGGAGTTCTGGAGATTGATACTCTGAATGCCATATTGGCTCAGAATAAAATATTGACTCAGCAAGTCAATATGATTTCTCAGAGTCTGTCTGGAATGCAAGCTGCAACAGGCAGTACTAAGGAAGCTTCCTTTGAAAAAGAAGCCTATGACCCTGAGAATCCTACAATGGAAGAGGTGAATTACATGGGAAAATCCTATGGAAACACCTACAATCCTTCATGGAGGAATCATCCTAATCTCTCATGGAAGGATCAACAGAAGCCTAATCAAGGATTCAATAATAATAATGGTGGGAGAACACGGTTTGGCAATAACAAACCTTTTCCATCATCTTCTCAGCAACAGACAGAGAATTCTAAGCAGAGCCATTCTGACTTAGCAACTGTAGTCTCTGATCTATCTAATACCACTCTTAGTTTCATGACTGAAGCAAGGTCCTCCATTAGAAATTTGGAGGCACAAGTGGGTCAGCTGAGTAAAAGAGTTACTGAACTCCCTCCTAGTACTCTCCCAAGTAATACAGAAGAAAATCCAAAAAGAGAGTGCAAGGCCATATATATAACCAACATGGCCGAATGCATGGAGGAGGGAAAGGCAGTGATTTCCAGTGAGGAAGACCTCAATGGACATCCACTGGCCTCCAAGGAGTTCCCTAATAAGGAAGCAAATGAATCTGAGGCTCATATAGAGACCATAGAGATTCCACTGAACTTACTATTGCCATTCATGAGCTCTGATGAGTATTCTTCCTCTGAAGAGGATGGAGATATTATTGAAGAGCAAGTTGCTCAATACCTAGGAGCAATCATGAAGCTAAATGCCAAGTTATTTGGTAATGAGACTTGGGAGGATGAACCTCCATTGCTCATCAATGAACTAAATGATCTGGTTCAACTGAAATTACCTCAGAAGAAACAGGATCCTAGAAAGTTCTTAATACCTTGTACCATAGGCACCATGACCTTTGAGAAGGCTCTGTGTGACCAGGGGTCAGGGATAAACCTCATACCCCTCTCTGTAATGGAGAAATTAGGGATTTTTGAGGTGCAAGATGCAAGAATCTCACTAGAGATGGTAGACAATTCAAGGAAACAAGCTTATGGACTTGTAGAGGATGTCTTAGTGAAGGCTGAAGGCTATTACATCCCTGCTGATTTCATAATCCTAGATACTGGGAAGGAAGATGATGAATCCATCATCCTTGGAAGATCCTTCCTAGCCACAGCAAAAGTTGTGATTGATGTGGACAGAGGAGAGTTAGTCCTTCAATTGAATGAGGACTACCTTGTGTTTAAGGCTCAAGGATCTTCTTCTGCAACCATAGAGAGAAGAATGAAAAGCTTCTCTCAATACAGAGTCAAACAGAGCCCCTGATACTCAATTTCTAAGTTTGGTGTTGGGAGGCCAACATTAAGCTCTGAATCACTGTGAGGCTCTCCAAGAGCTCACTGTCAAGCTATTGACATTAAAGAAGCGCTTATTGGGAGGCAACCCAATGCTATTTAATTATATATATTTATTTTCCATTGTTATTTTATGTTTTCATTAGGTTGATGATCATGTGAAGTCACAAAAATAAATGAAAAATCAAAACCAGAATGAAAAACAGCATTAAAAATAGCACACCCTGGAGGACAGGCTTATTGGCATTTAGGATAGCAGAATGGGCGTTTAACGCCCAGCCTGGCAGCATTCTGGGCGTTAAACACCAGAATAGGTAGCACTCTGGGCGTTTAACGCCAGAAATGGGCATCTAGCTGGCGTTTAACACCAGAAATGGGCAGCAAAGTGGTGTTTAACGCCAGGAAAGATAGCAGAGCTGGCGTTAAACACCAGAATTGTCACAGAATGGGCGTTTGAATGCCAGATTGGTGCAGGGACTCAAATTCCTTGACACCTCAGGATCTGTAGACCCCACAGGATCCCTACCTACCCCACTTCTTTTTCTCTCGTCTTCACACCTTTCCAAAACACTCTTCCCCATACACCCTTGACCAATCACATAAAAAAAATCTTCCCCAAATACCCTTCACATATCAAATCTTACCCTCTTCCCCATATTCTCTTCACCACTCACATCCATCCATCATTAAACCCCACCTACCTCACCATTCAAATTCAAACTATTTCCCTTCCAAACCCACCCACACATGGCCAAAACCCCCTTCTCTCCTACACTATATATACCCCTCCTCACTACTTTCATTTTCACACATCACACACACTTCTTTCCCCCTTGGCTAAACCTACACCTCACCTCCATCTCCTTCATATTCTTCTTCTTCTACTCCTTTCTTTCTTCTTTTGCTCGAGGACAATTAACCATTCTAAGTTTGGTGTGGGAAAAGCTAAAGCTTTTTATTTTCCATAACCACTAATGGCACCTAAGGCCGGAGAAACCTCTAGAAAGAGGAAAGGGAAGGCAATTGTTTCCACCTCCGAGTCCTGAGAGATGGAGAGATTCATCTCAAAGGTCCATCAAGACCACTTCTATGAAGTTGTTACCAAGAAAAAGGTGATCCCTGAGGTCCCCTTCAAGCTAAAAAAGAGTGAATATCCAGAGATCCGACATGAGATTCAAAGAAGAGGTTAGAAAACTCTCACCAACCCAATCCAACAAGTCGGGAACTTAATGGTTCAAGAGTTCTATGCCAATGCATGGATCACTAAGAACCATGAACAAAGTATGAACCCGAACCCAAAGAATTGGCTCACAATGGTTCGGGGGAATTACTTGGATTTTAGTCCGAAAAATGTGAGGTTGGCATTTAACTTGCCAATGATGCAAGGAGATCCTCACACAACTTTGATCAAAGGTTAGACCAAGTCCTTAGGGATATTTGTTTGGAAGGCGCTCAATGGAAGAGAGATTCAAGAGGCAAGCCGGTTCAACTAAGAAGGCTTTCCCTCAAACCCATGGCTAGGGGATGGTTGGAGTTCATCCAACGCTCTATCATTCCTACTAGCAACCGGTCTGAAGTTATAATAGACCGAGCTATCATGATCCATAGTATCATGAATAGAAAGGAAGTAGAAGTTCATGAGATCATTTCCCTAGAACTCTACAAGGTGGCGGACAAGCCTTCCACTTTGGCAAGGTTAGCCTTCCCTCATCTCATTTGTCACCTATACAATTCCACTGGAATTGTCATAGAGGAAGACATCCTCATTGAAGAGGACAAGGCCATCACTAAGAGAAGGATGGAGCAAACAAGAGAGCCCACTCATGGACCTCAACAAGAGCATGAGGAAATTCCTCATCATGAAATCCATGAGATGCCTCAAGGGATGCATTTTCCTCCACAAAACTATTGGGAGAAAATCAACACCTCCCTAGGAGAATTGGGTTCCAACATGGGACAACTAAGGGTGGAGCACCAAGAGCATTCCATCCTCCTCCATAAAATTAGAGAAGACTAAAGAGCCATGAGGGAGGAACAACAAAGGCAAGGAAGAGACATTGAGGAGCTAAAGCACTCCATAAGATCTTCAAGAGGAAGAACTAGCCGCCATCACTAAGGTGGACCCGTTCTTTAATTTCCTTGTTCTTAGTTTCCTATTTTTTGTTCCCTATGCTTTATATTTTATCTATGCTTGTGTCTTTATTACATGATCATTAGCGTCTAGTGTCTATGTCTTAAAGCTATGAATGTCCTATGAAGCCATCACCTTTCTTAAATGAAAAATGTTTTAATTGCAAAAGAACAAGAAGTGCATGGTTTCAAATTTTATCTTGAAATTAGTTTAATTATTTTGATGTGGTGGAAATACCTTTTGTTTTCTGAATGAATGCTTGAACAGTGCATATTTTTGAATTTGTTGTTTATAAATGTTAAAATTGTTGGCTCTTGAAAGAATAATGAAAAAGGAGAAATGTTATTGATAATCTGAAAAATCATAAAATTGATTCTTGAAGCAAGAAAAAGCAGTGAAAGCTTGCGGAAAGAAAAAAATGCGAAAAAAAAAAGAGAAAAAGCAAGCAAAAAAATCCAATAGCCCTTTAAACCAAAAGGCAAGGGTAATAAAGAGGTTCTAAGGCTTTGAGCATTAATGGATAGGAGGGACCACAGGAATAAAATCCTAGCCTAAGCGGCTAAATCAAGGTGTCAAGTGAAAGCTTGAGACTGAGCGGTTAAAGTCTTGGTCCAAAGCAAAAAAAAAGAGTGTGCTTAAGAGATCTGGACACCTCTAACTGGGGACTCTAGAAAAGTTGAGTCACAGTCTGAAAAGGTTCACCCAGTGATGTGTCTGTGGCATTTATGTATCCGGTGGTAATACTAGAAAACAAAATGCTTAGGGTCACGGCCAAGACTCATAAAGTAGCTGTGTTCAAGAATCAACATACTGAATTAAGAGAATCAATAACACTATCTGAATTCTGAGTTCCTATAGATGCCAATCATTCTGAACTTTGAAGGATAGAGTGAGATGCCAAAACTGTTCAGAAGCAAAAAGGCTATAAGTCCCGCTCATCTAATTGAAGCTAATCTTCATTGATAGGTTTGGAATTCATTGTATATTCTCTTCTTTTTATCCTATTTTGTTTTCAGTTGCTTGGGAACAAGCAGCAATTTAAGTTTGGTGTTGTGATGAGCGGATAATTTATACCCTTTTGACATTATTTTTACATAGTTTTTAGTATGTTTTAGTTAATTTTTATTATATTTTTATTAGTTTTTAATCAAAAATCACATTTCGGGACTTTACTATGAGTTTGTGTGTTATTTTGTGATTTTAGGTATTTTCTGGCTGAAATTGAGGGACCTGAGCAAAAATCTGATTCAGAGGCTGAAAAAGGACTGCAGATACTGTTGGATTCTGACCTCCCTACACTCGAAGTGGATTTTCTAGAGCTACAGAAGCTCAACTGGCACGTTCTTAATTACGTTGGAAAGTAGACATCCTGGGCTTTCCAGAAATATATAATAGTCCATACTTTGTCCGAGATTTGATGGCCCAAATTGGCATTCAAAGTCAGCCTAAAACATCCTGGTGTAAAACACCCAAACTGGCACCAGAATTGGAGTTAAACGCCCAAACTGGTACCAAAGCTGGCGTTTAACTCCAGAATTAGCCTAAGCACGAAAAAGCTTCAATGCTCAGCCCAAGCACACACCAGGTGGGCCCCAGAAGTGGATTTCTGCACTATCTGAACTTAGTTACTCATTTTCTGTAACCCTAGGCTACTAGTTTAGTATAAAAACTACTTTTAGAGATTTATTTTAGAGTTTTTTATCTTTGGAACTTGTATGTTCATGTTTGGAGGCTGGCCTCATGGCCATGCCTAGACCTTTCACTTATGTATTTTCTACGGTGGAGTTTCTACACCCCATAGATTAAGGTGTGGAGCTCTGCTGTTCTTCATGAATTAATACAAGTACTATTATTTTTCTATTCAATTCACGCCTACTTCTTCTCTAAGATATACTCTCGTTCTTAATTTAGTTAATTCAGAATGAAGGGGTGACCCGTGACAATCACCCAATCTTCGTTACTCGCTTAGCCAAGGTCGCGTGCCTAACAACCACAAAGCGATCTACATGATGTTCAACGTAGTCATTGGACGACAGCTGGAGTATACTCTCTTGGGTTTCTAATCTAAGATTAAAACCTTCATGGTATAGGCTAGAATTATTGGCAGCCATTCCTGGGATCCAGAAAGTCTAAACCTTGTCTGTGGTATTCCGAGTAGGATCCAGGATCCGAAAAGTCTAAACCTTGTCTGTGGTATTCCGAGTAGGATCTGGGAAGGAATGACTGTGACGAGCTTCAAACCTGCGAATATGGGGCACAAGTGACAGTGTGCAAAAAGACAATGGTCCTATTCCGACGCTAGCGGGAACCGACAGATGATTTGTCGTGGGGAGACAGTGCATATGGATTTGTTTCCATCCGAGAGGATCATATAGCTTGCCATGGAAGGAGGTAACGCATAGTTGGAAGGAGGCAGTAGGAAAGCAGAAGTTCAGAAGCAACAAAGCATCTCCAGACGCTTATCTGAAATTCCCACCAATGAATTACATAAGTATCTCTATCCTATTTTATATTTTATTTATATTTTAATTATCAAAACTTCATAACCATTTGAATCTGCCTGACTGAGATTTACAAAGATGACCATAGCTTGCTTCAAGCCAACAATCTCTGTGGGATCGACCCTTACTCACGTAAGGTATTACTTGGATGACCCAGTGCACTTGCTGGTTAGTTGTGCGGAGTTGTGAAAAAGAGTTGAGATTATGATCGTGCGTACCAAGTTGTTGGCGCAGTTGAGATCACAATTTCGTGCACCAGAATGCGTCCAATCCTTCTAGAGCAGGGGAAAAATCTAAAGCTCGTTGAATGGCCGCTTCAGTTATAGGGACTTGCTTTTGACGGACATAGACAGACTGCATGGTTGGCATGTGAAAATTGGAGTAGAATTCAACTACCCATGAAAGGTTAACCTGCCGTGGCTGTCTCCGTAGGAATCCCATTATCTTCGCTCAATGCGGGGCTCAACAAATTCAATAATGTGGTTTGGGAGGATGAGAAGGTACTCATTGTTATAGTTTTGCCCAGCCAAGATAGGGAACATCTGCTCACAGTAGAGGCTAGTGAACCGCGCAGTGTCCTTTGCTGGAAAGGCTTTCTCTTTTTCATCGACCTTGATAATCCTCTTAACTCGCTTTGTTGAGGGCTTTATTGTTGTTGAAGATGGCTCTGCAGCTAGTGCTCTTTTTGTTCTTTTCCTTGCCGGTAGTTTCGGAGTAGCTTTCTCTTTACCCTTCTTGGTGGCCATCCTGAAAAGGGAAGAGAAGGTAACATGTAAAGCTAAGGGTTCGAGTAAGGAAGAGGATGGTACAAGTGATAATTAATGCACGGTAAAGAAGGATGTCGTTAACAGATGGTCGCGACTACATGTGAGAAGTTCATCAATGGAAATATACCAAGTGCAAGTTATGGCAAGTAGATGCGAGATGTTTATTGGCATGCTGGCAAAGGCATGAGTAGCATAGATCAAGCATTAAATGCCCAATTTGATCATCAACTCTTTCAAACTAACAACCTGTTTGTATTGACAATTATATTTAATGAATAATATATGAAAATGGGTTTTGTGAAAAGCAGGCATTAGAGTAGAAGAATAGAATAATTTAAAAATGCATAATGCCATACGGGCTTTTTCACAAACACTTAGCATGCATGGTAAATATGTTGTTGAAAGTATTGAATTGAACATGTAAGCAACCCTTAAGAAGTAATATTAATTATCAAACAATTCCGTAATAATCTACAAGCAATTATAGAAGAAAATAATCACCCAATTAAGTTTCTAACACCAATTAGAAGAATGTAAAAAAAAAAAAGAAAAAGAAAGAAAAAGAAAACATAGCTAATGAAAGTAAAAAGAAAAAGAAGAAGAAGAAAACATAAATAAAAGTAATAATGGAAAAGTAAAAAGGGAAGAAGAAAAGAAAATAACCTTGATAATGGATGTGAAAAAGAGGGGAGGGAAGTAAAAAGTGAGAAGGAATAAAGAAGAAAGAAGGAAGAAGAAAGAAATAAGAAGGGAGAAGAAAAAATTACGATTGGGGAAGAAAAGATAAGATATCTGTCGCTGACCTAGTAGAACTGTGCATCGCATGTGACGCGGACGCATGGTACACGCGTTCGCGTGGTTTGTGATAATTTCAAGTGACGCATTCGCGTGGGTGACACGCACGCGTGACCTGATTTGTGCTATTGGCGCGAGTGCAGCCTCGCACACGCACAACTCTCTGTTTTATATGCACATTGCCAAATTTTTAGGTGACGCGCACGCGTGAATGGCCTCTTTGTGAAAAATGATGCGAACGCGTGGGGCACGTGTTCGTGTGATAGGGCTTGTGCTTCCAGCACTATTCCAGCCCCACTCCATCATAACTCTCTGCCATATACCTCTTTACGTCGATTTTGCAGTGTCACGCGTGCGCATGGGCGACGCACCCACGTGGGAGGCTAATTTTGCAAATGACGCAAACGCGTCCGTGACGCGTTCGCGTGGGCATGTTTGTGCCTAAGGCACGCCTCTAGCAACGCTCCCGCGTGACTCTCTGCTTCTTTTCTTCCTTGTGTTGAATGCACATATGACGCGGACGCGTCGCGTGCATTTTTTTTTTTGCAGAATGCAAATGCAAATGCAGACTATATGCAAAGATTATGAGAAAAGTCACTTAAGAAAATAAAGTAAAATAAAATAAAACAAAATTAAGACTGAAATGGCAAGATCATACCATGGTGGGTTTTCTCCCACCTAGCACTTTCCTTTTGCGTCCTTAAGTTGGACGGTCTTCAAGCTTATTCTGCTTCTGTTGGTGGGTCTTCCAAGAGGAAAACTTCGAGCTCTTTGTGATCCTTCATCTTCTCACCATGATAAAGCTTTAGGCGATGTCCATTGACCTTGATGAATTTTGAACTAGAAGGATGACGCAGGTGAAAAACTTTGTATGGCTCTGCCTTCTCTACTCTGTAGGGACCTTCCCATCTTGATCTCAGTTTGCCTGGCATAAGCCTCAGTCTGGAGTTATAAAGAAGAACTAACTCCCCTGGTCTGAACTCTTTCCTTTTTATGTGCTTGTCATGGACAACCTTCATCTTCTCTTTGTATCGCCTGGAGTTTTCATATGCTTCTAGGTGAAGGTTCTCCAATTCTGCTAGTTGTAGCTTTCTTTCAGCACCAGCTTCTTCAAAATTCATGTTGCACTCCCTCACAGCTCAGAAAGCCTTGTGTTCCACCTCTACTGGAAGGTGACAAGCCTTTCCGTACACTAAGCAGAAGGGGCTCATCCCAATGGGTGTCTTGTATGCTGTTCTATATGCCCAGAGCGCATCTTATAGCCTGGCACTCCAGTCTTTCCTATGAGGCTTTACTATCTTCTCTAGAATGCATTTAATCTCTCTGTTAGACACTTCTGCTTGCCCATTGGTCTGGGGATGATAAGCTATTGCTACTTTATGAACAATCCCATGCTTCTTCAGTAATCCTGTTAGTCTCCTGTTACAAAAGTAAGTGCCTTGATCACTCACGATTGCTCATGGTGATCCAAAGTGACAAATAATATAGTTTCTAACAAAGGAAACAACAGTGTTAGCATCATCAGTACGAGTAGGAATTGCTTCCACCTATTTAGAAACATAATCTACAACTAACAGTATATAAAGGTAACCATTAGAGTTTGGAAATGGACCCATGAAGTCAATGCCCCAAACATCAAAAATTTCACAGAAAAGCATAATTTGTTGAGGCATCTCATCCCTCTTGGATATATTACCAAACCTTTGGCATGGGGAACAAGATTTACAAAAAGCAGCAGCATCTTTAAAAAGTGTAGGCCACCAGAATCCACAGTCTAAAATTTTTCTAGCTATTCTTTGAGGGCCAAAATGTCCTCCACTCTCAGAAGAGTGGCAGACCTCTAAAATGGACTGGAATTCTGATTGGGGCACAACCTTCTGATTACCTGGTCAGCACCACACCTCCATAAATATGGATCATCCCATATATAATATTTAGACTCGCTTTTCAGCTTGTCCCTTTGATGCTTAGTAAAGTTGGGAGGGAAAGTATGGCTAACTAGATAATTAGCTACAGGTGCATACCAAGGAACTACTTCAGATACTGCATGTAAGCTATCAAATGGGAAAGTATCATTTATAGGAGTGGAGTCATCCTTAATGTGCTTAAGGCGACTCAAGTGGTCTGCCACTAAATTCTGGTTACCACTCATATCCTTAATTTCTTAGTCAAATTCTTGCAGCAGCAGTATCCAATGTATCAACCTTGGTTTGGACTCTTTTTTAGCTAATAAATATTTTAGAGCTGCATGGTCTGAGTACACTACTACCGTAGTACAAAGTAAATAGGCTCGGAATTTATCCAGAGCAAAAAACAATAGCAAAAAGCTCTTTTTCAGTAGTAGTGTAATTAGACTGAGCAGCGTCTAAGGTCTTAGACGCATATGCAATTACAAAGGGATCCTTACCTTAACGCTGAGCCAGCGCCGCTCCTACTACATGGTTGGAGGCATCGCACATAATCTCAAATGGCTGACTCCAGTTTGGTCCTCTCACAATTGGAGCTTGAGTCAGGGCGATCTTCAGCTTCTCAAATGCTTGCATGCAATCCTTACTAAATTCGAACTCAATATCTTTCTGCAGCAGTCTGGATAAAGGTAATGCTACCTTATTGAAGTCCTTAATGAATCTCCTGTAGAAACCTGCATGGCCTAGGAGCGAACGGACTTCCCTCACGGAGGAGGGGTAAGGTAAACTAGAAATGACATCTACCTTTGCTGGATCTACAGAAATACCAGTATTAGACACAACATGTCCTAGTACAATCCCTTGTTTTACCATGAAGTGACATTTTTCAAAATTCAATACAAGGTTTGAACTAACACACCTGTCTAATACTCTAGCTAAACTATCCAAGCAAAGGTTAAATTAATCACCATAAACGCTAAAATCATCCATAAATACTTCCATACAGTTCTCAATAAGATCTAAAAAGATACTGATCATGCATCTTTGGAAGGTAGCCGGTGCATTAGATAGGCCAAAAGGCATCCTTTTGTATGCATACGTTCTAAAGGGACATGTAAAAGTAGTCTTCTCCTGATCTACAGGAGCTATATGAATTTGAAAATATCCTGTATAACCATCTAAAAAGCAGTAATGGGATTTACCTAACAGGCGATCAAGCATATGATCAATAAATGGCAAGGGATAGTGATCCTTGCGAGTAGCTTAGTTGAGACGCCTATAGTCAATGTAAACCCTCCATGAATTCTGCACTCTAGTTGTCAGTAGCTCTCCATGCTCATTCTTCACTGTTGTGACTCCAGACTTATTGGGTACCACTTGTGCTGGACTGACCCATTCACTGTCTGAGATGTGGTAAATGATATCTACTTTAAGTAGCCTGGTCACTTCTTTCTTGACAACTTCTAAGATGGTGGGATTCAATCTTCTTTGGGGTTGACAGATAGGTTTTGATTCCTCTTCTAAGTATATTCTGTGCTCACAAACTTGAGGGCTGATGCCTACTATATCCGCCAAGCTCCACCCAATTGCTTTCTTATATTTTCTCAGCACACTAAGCAGTTGCTCCTCTTGTTGGGAAGTGAGTTCCCTTGCAATGATAACTGGGAACTTCTGATTATCTTCAAGGTAAGCATACTTGAAGTGTGGAGGAAGGGGCTTCAATTCCAATTTCTGCTCATGGCTAGGCTCTGGATCATCCGGGGCTAGTGATAATGGCAAGGTGTCCTCATTGTGTTCAGAGGGTGTCCCCACACTTGGACCTTGCTCCATGTGCTTCTCTTCTACTTCTTCTTGGTGAACTTCAGCTACAGTTTCATCAATGATGTCGCACTGGAAGATAGAATGATCTTCCGAATACATCTTCAGCAATTCCAACTACTGTAATAATGCTTTTATCTGCTAACACAAAACGAGCTGCCGTCGTTTTTAAGGAAGGGAGCCTCAAAGCATCATATATAGACAATGGCATTATACTAACACATGCTCCTAAGTCCCACATGCAATCAAAAAATATTACACCTCCAATGGTATAGTTTACCATACATGGACCTGGATCACTACATTTTTCAAGTATACCTCCCATTAAAGCAGATATAGAACTACCTAAAGGGATAGTTTCTAGTTCATTAATTTTGTCTTTATGTATGCATAAATCCTTCAGAAACTTTGCATATTTAGGTACTTGCTGAATAACATCAAAAAAGGGAACAGTTACCTCAACCTTTTTAAAAATGTATACCATTTTGGGATCAAGTTCCATCTGCTTTTTGGATTTCCTTGCAAGGTGTGGAAATGGGATAGGAATGGCGCCACATGCAGCTTCTGTATCCTTTGGTGCTCCACTCCTTTGCTGAGGTACATCTTCTTCAACCTTGTCTTGTACTTCTTCTTCCTCTTTAGCATCTTCCACTTCAATTGTGTCTTCATCTTGGGCGTGTACCTGTGGGCTTGGCTCCTCTTGGTTCCTCTCTTGCAGTGTGGTTTTGAACCTCAAAGTGATGGCATTGATGCCACCCTTGGGGTTAGGTAATAGTTGAGAAGGAATTCCATTGGAACTTAAAGGTTGGTTGGTGGAAGTAGGTAATGAATCTATCCGAGCGGCGAGAGCTTGTAAAGTGACATTCAAACCATTTAGAGTAAAGTTCAGTGTAGTCTACATGTCTTGTTGTCCTTGTGCAAGAGAACGAAGCATCTCGTCATTTGATGAGGAAGTAGGATAAGTGATCTGAGGGACTTGTTGTTGGTTGTGCTGGGGTCCTTGTGATTGCCTTAGGTGAGGAGCTCTGTAATGTTGGTTCTGATTTTGCTGTCTGTTGTTGTTATTCCACCTCTGGTTTCCCTGGTTGTCTCTGCCTCCTCTGTTGTAGTTGTCCCTCCAGCCATGGTTGGAATTATCTCTCCAACCTTGGTTGGAGTTGTCCTGCCATCCTTGGTTATAGTTCCCACCTTAGTTGTAGTTACCGCCTTGTTGATTGTATCCTTGATTCGGGTAGTCATAGAAGTTATGAGTAGCTGCCACAGTATTGTCCTCTTGTTGGAGCTGTGGGCATTCATCAGTATAATGACTATAATCAGCACATATTCCGCATATTCTTTGGGGAACTAATTGTTGGCTTTGTTGTGGTGGGGAAGGCTGAGCTTGTTGTTGTTGATTTAACTGCATTTGCTTCAGTAGGTTGGTCATTTCACATATACTCTGTGTAAGAGCAGAAGTCTCAGTGCTAGAGGAAACTTCTGCAACAGCTTTTGAGTGGCTGCTCCTGTGCCTGTGATTTCTGGTGGACTCAGCTAAGTCACTGATCAGTTGCCATGCTTCATCTGCAGTCTTGTACTTTTTCAGAGAACCATTACTAGCACCATCCAGTGTAGTTTTATCCCTAGGCTTTATGCCTTGAGTGAAGTAACTGATTAACACTAGCTTGTCAATCATGTGATGGGGCCATGCGTCTAGAAGGTTCTTAAAACACTCCCAGTACTCATAGAGAGTTTCTGATTCACCTTGGACAATGCAGGAGATCTCTTTCCTCAGTCTGTCTGTAACTTCAGCTGGAAAGTATTTTTCCAAAAATTCTCTCCTGAGCGTATCCCAGTTGGTAACAGTTGCCTCAGGTTGGGAGTAGTACCACCCCCTTGCCTTTCTCTCAAGAGAAAATGGGAAGGTAGTTAACAGAATAGAAGTTTCATTTACACCATGATACCTAACAATAGAACAGGCTGTATGAAAATCCCTGAGGTGTTTGACGGGCTCCTGAGTAGGTAAGCCATGAAACTTGGGTATCAAGTTGATTAGTGCAGTCTTCAACTCAAAATCTACAGCCAGAGTTGGATGATGCACTTGATACGGCTGCAGTGTAAAATCTGGAGCTCTAGCTTCTTGGAGAATAATCCTCCTAGGTGCTGCCATTCTATCTGCACGTGAATCAACTGAATCAGTAGTAAAGGAGCTTGTTTCGCTCTCAGATGGCAGTTCAAATTTGCCATCAGATGAGACTGATGAATTGATAACAATCACTTCACCATCCTCAGAGGCTAACCGACGTCGAGCTCGCCTAATACGTGAAATAGTTCTTTCAATTTCAGGATCAAATGCGGCTAAGCTCGGATCAGGCAACGAACGCGTCATTCAATGAGAGAAACATATAGCTCATGGTAACAAAATAAAATAAAATATGCAAATAAAAATAAAAATATGTACACTAATTAATAATTTAGCACACAATTGCAACTCCTTGGCAATGGCGCCAAAAATTGGTGTGTGGCAGAAATTAGACCAATTAAGAGATTGTAATATAAGAACAGCATTGCGAGTATAGCTCTTAACCAGCAAAAATCCGCCGCATCAATTTAGAAAGGTTGTCACAAAAGTTTTAAATAAAAAAATACTGAGAGTATGAATCCTAGGTCGTCTCCCAACGAGTTGTTAGAAAGGGTGCTAATTTATTAATCAGGAGTTTTCCGAGAGTTTTGAGAGTTGATTAACAGAAAATAAACAATTATAATTAAGTGCAATGAAAATTAAAAAGAATTTATATTATTCAAATTAAAAAGCCTTGACTGGAGAAATAATTAATTGGAAGTTCTGTCCTTGTTGGAATTCTCTCAAGTGTAATGTAAAGAGGTTGTTATTTTCACTTAGTTAACCCTTACTAAATAAAGAAAAGTCAAGTGATTAAGCTAACTCTTATTCGCAAATCCTAGTCCTCTCCCTTGGGAAGGTCTAGCGTTAGTAAATATAGAATTAGCCAACAACTTCCAATTTAACTAACCACTTGAGCATTCCAACTCAAGTGTCTCATCTTAATCAACCTCCATGTCAAGTAGGGAATCTACTCTATTGACATGGATACCATCTTCGTTATTGGAAGTTTGGAATAGAAAAGTGACATAATAATTTAAATAAAATAGATATCCAAAATTAATTAAAAGTAAAAGTAATCCTTTGCATTAACAATCCATGAAAATAATCCAATTACCACTCTAAACAAGAATTAAGAATATGGAATAAATAAAAAAGCAAGTAAGGAAACAAACTAGAATAGTATCTTCAACGGAGGTGATGACTCTTCAATATCCAAAAGCAAAAGCAATAAACTAATGAACTATGAATGTAAACAAAACCTAAAGGAAGAGTAGTTTCTTTCAAGATTTAGATCTAAAACCTAAAAACTATCATAATGAGAATGTATGAATGTGTGTTGAGTCTTTGCATGTTCCCTGGCTTTATTCTGTGTTTCTGGGCTGAAAACTAGGTCAAAATGCAGCCCGAAATCTCCCCTAGTGTTTTCTGTTAATTCTGCAGATCGCACAGGTCACGCGTACGCATCAGTCATGCGTGCGCATCAGTTGGCGAATTTCCTTGTCACGCGTACGCGTCGTCCACGCGTGCGCGTCTTTTGTGCAGACTCCAATCCACGCGTACGCGTCAGGCACTCGCACGCGTCGCTGCAATTTTCTCCGTGTCGCGCGCACGCGTGAGCTATGTGTGCGTGTAGATGCTCGCTGGTCATCTTCTTAGTTTCTTGTGTTCCTTCCATTTTTGCAAGCTTCCTCTCCAATTTCTAAGCCATTCCTGCCCTATGAAGCCTGAAACACTTAACACATGGGTCACAGCATTGAATGGTATAAAGAAAAATTAAAATACACAATTTAAAGATCTATAGGAAGCAAGTTTTCAACCATAGAATAAAACTAGGAAGGGAAATGTAAAACCATGCAATTAGTACGAATAAGTGGGTGAAGACATGATGAAACCACTCAATTAAACACAAGATAAACCATAAAATAGTGGTTTATGAAGAACCCTATGGAAACACCTACAATCCTTCATGGAGGAATCATCCTAACCTCTCATGGAAGGATCAACAGAAACCTCAGCAAGGTTTCAATAACAATCAAGGTGGAAGGAACCAGAATAGGTTGAATAACAGACCATCATTCCCATCTTTTCGAGGGAATATAGAAACCTCTAAGAAGAGCCTTTCTGACTTAGAAACTCTGGTTTCCATCGTCTCTAAGACCACTCAAAGTTTCATTAATGAAACAAGGTCCACCATTAGAGACTTGGAGGTACAAGTTGGTCAACTGAGCAAGAGGATCCCTGAGACTCCTCCAAACACTCTTCCTAGTAACACTGAGGTAAATCCTAGAGAAGAGTGCAAGGCCATAACCATGGAGGTAGAGGCCGAACCTGAGGAGGATGGGGTGGCGTTGAACGCCAGTGAAGGACATATCACCGGCCGTTCAATGCCCAATCTGGCAGCAAGCCTGGCGCTGAACGCTAGTGAGGAACCTCTCACTGGGCGTTCAACACCCATCCTAGCAGTAGAGCTGGCATTGAACGCCAGCCAGAGAGCACCGGCTGGGCGTTCAATGCCCAAACACCCAGGCCTTCTAGCGTTGAACCCTAGTGAGGAACCCCTCACTAGGCGTTCAACGCCCAATCAACCAGGCTTTCTGGCGTTGAACGCCAGTGAGGAATCCCTCACTGGACGTTCAATGCCCAACCATGCAGCCAATCTGGCACTGAACGCCAGTGAGGAACCCCTCACTGGGCGTTCAACGCCCACTTACCCAGGGAAGCTGGCGTTGAACGCCAGCAAGGACATCCCCGCTGGGCGTTCAATGCCCAGAATGCTAAAGGGACTGGCATTTAACGCCAGTCAGGGTGGACATCAAGGGCGTTTAATGCCCAATAAGGTATCAGAGCTGGCGTTGAATGCCAGTCAAAACACACCCTTTGAGTGTTTAAAGCCCACTCAAGAACCCTCTTTCCCAGAACCAAAGGAAACCATAAAGACCATAGAGGTTCTTTTGCATGCACTTCTGTAGTGTATGAGTTCTGATAACTACTCATCCTCAGATGAGGATGAAGACACTAGGGAAGAGCAAGTTGCTCGGTACCTAGGAGCTCTTATGAATCTGAATGCCATGTTGTTTGGTATAAAGCCTATGGAGGAAGAACCTCCACTACTTTCCAAAGACCTCCATGCTTTGGTTCCGCAAGAGCTACCTCAGAAGCGTCTAGATCCTGGATGCTTTTTTATTCCTTGTACCATAGGCACCATGATCTTTGATAAGGCTCTGTGTGACCTAAGGTCAAGCATAAACTTCATGCCACTCTCTATAATGGAGAAGCTAGGAATCCTTGAGGTACAAGCTGCACACGTCTCATTAAAGATGGCAGACAAGACCATGAAGAAGCCATATGGCTTAGTAGAAGATGTCTTGGTTAAAGTTGAAAACCACTACATCCCTGCAAACTTCATTGTCTTGGACATAGGAGAGGATGAGGATGACTGTGTCATCCTTGGAAGACCTTTCCTAGCCACAGCCAATGCTATTATTGATGTGGCTAAGGGAGAACTGACCCTATAATTAGGGAAGGATCACATCTTATTCAGGATGCCTCATCCTAATTCTCCCTCTAAAAGAGAGATAACTGTGCAACACCTAGGGTTCTAACCTTCTCTTTCTGTGCAGAGCTTTATAGAGCCCCCAGACATCAATTCTAAGTTTGGTGTTGGACAGCCCTCAACAAGCTCTAAGCACAAAGGTACTAAAAAGAAAGTACCTAAAGGCTGGAGGGACAAAAAAGTCCCAACTGAAGGCCTCTCACCTGTCATGAGAGTGTCTTCACTAAGAAGCCAGTCTTACCACATACAGTGAGTTGTGTCCTGTCTCTAGAGCATGTGGAGCTCATTCATGAGAAGACAGGAAGAAGATTCACTGTAAGGGGTAAAAATCTGAGCCCATACTCACCTCCGTAAGGAGCTAAAGGTCAAGCTAATGTCGTTAAAGAAGAAATTGTTGGGAGGCAACCCAACCTTAATTATCTATTTATTTCCTTTTTATATTTGTTTTTCTTTTAGGCTCATATCATATGTAGCATTCGGAAGAGAGACAGAATTTTACAGCAGTGAAAACAGAACACTCTGGATGGAGTGTTAAAGTTGAACGCCAGCCAGGGTATCCCTGTTGGGCGTTCAACGCCCCTAATGGGTAGCATTGCTGGAATTGAACGCCAGCCAGGGAGCAGCCCCTGGGCATTCAAACGCCAATGCAGAGAAGCAGAGAATCTGGAATTCCTTAGCCTCTCAGGACCTGTGGATCCCACAGCATCTTTCACCTACCCCACTTATTCCCACCTACTTTCACACTTCCCTATACACACTTCCCTATAAACCCTGGCCCAATCACATCCAAACCACTTCTCCATGACTATCATAACTCCCACCTACCCCCATCTACTTCAAAATCAAGTTTCCCGCCCAAAACCCACCCTATGGCCGAACCAACCCCTTTCCCACTCCTATAAATACGTCTCTCCATAACCCTTCATACACACACCTCTCATACACTCATACACCCACAAGGCCGAGCCCTTTCTCCCCCTCTTTATCCTTCTATTTTCTTCTTCTTCTACTCTTTTCTTTATTTTTGCTCGAGGACGAGAAAAATTTTAAGTTTGGTATGGGAAAAACATAGCTTTTTTTCTTTCCATTACCATCCATGGCACCCAAGGTTGGAGACTCCTTTAGAAAGAGGAAAGGAAAGGCAGTAGCCAATCCCTCTGAATCTTGGGAGATGGAGAGATTCATTACCAAATCCCACCAAGACCACTTCTATGAAGTAGTGGCTGAGAAGAAAGTGATCCCTGAGGTCCCTTTCATGCCCAAGAAGATTGAGTATCCAAAAATCCGTAGAGAGATTCGGAGTAGAGGTTGGGAAGTCCTAACCAATCCCATTCAAGATAATGGGATTCTCATGGTGCAAGAGTTCTATGCTAATGCATGGGTTACTAAAAACCATGACACTAGTGTGAAACCAAATCCAAGGAATTGAATCACCATGGTCCGAGGAAGAATCTTAGATTTCAGCCTGGAAAGTGTGAGGTTGGCGTTCAACTTGCCTCTAATGCAAGGAGATCCTCATTCTTACATTAGAAGAGTCAACTTTGATCAAAGATTGGATCAAGTGCTCTCAGATATCTGTGTGGAAGGAGCACAGAGTAAAAAGGATTCCCAAGGCAAGCCCATTCAACTAAGAAGGCTTGACCTAAAGCCCATAGCTAGAGGATGGTTGAAATTCATCCAAAGATCCATCATCCCCACTAGCAATCGGTTAAAAGTGACTGTTGACAGAGCCATCATGATTCATTGCATCATGATTGGAACTAAGGTGGAAGTACATGAGGTGATTCCTCAAGAACTATATAAGGTAGCTGAGAAGCCTCACACCAATGCAATGTTTGCATTCCCACACCTCATCTGTCATCTATGCAATTCAGCTGGAATTATCATAAATGGAGATGTCTCCATTGGGGAGGATAAGCCCATCACTAAGAAGAGGATGGAGCAAACTAGAGAGCATGCACAAGAGCCTGTGCAACCGCCTCAATATGAGATCCCTAAGATACCTCAAGGGATATAATTTCCTCCCCAAAGCTATTGGGATCAATGGCAAACTTCTCTTGGAGAATTGAGCACTAACATGGAGCAATTGAGGATGGAGAATCAAGGGCATGCTACCACCCTCAATGAAATCAGAGAAGATCAAAGAGCCATAAGGGAAGACCAAAGGACTATGAAGGAAGAGCAACAAAGGCAAAGGGATGACATAGAAGAGATCAAGCATCACATTGGATCCTCAAGGAGGAGCGCTAAACGCCACCATTAAAGGTGGATTCGTTCTCTTTACACCCCTTTTCTGTTATTTTTTTTTTGTTTTTTGTCTGTTTATTTATCTATTCTCTTGTTCTAGTTGCATGATCATTTGCATTGATGTCTTAAAGTTGTAAAATGTTCCATATATCTCTCACCTTGCTTAAACAAAAATTTTATTGAAAAGAATTGAGAGATGCATGAATTTCAAGTTTAAAATAAGATTAGTTTAATTAGTTTGATGTGGTGTCATTTGCTTTGGTTTTCTGAATGTATGAATAAACAGTGCATATTTGAAGTTGAAATTTTAGAATGTTGGCTCTTGAAAGAATAAAGAAAAAAGGAAAAGTGTTATTGATAATATGAAAAATCTAAAAATTGATTCTTGAAGAAAGAAAAAGCAGCAAAAAGAAAAAGAAAAAGCATGTTGCAAAAGAAAAAAAATTATATGAAAGCAAAGAAAGAAAGAAAAAAATGGCGAAAAGAAAGAGAAAAAAAAAACTAGAAAGCAGAAAAATCCATTACTGCCCAAAAATGCAGGAAAAGGAGGGCAGATTGAAAAAGCCAGTAACGCTTTAAACCAAAAGGCAAGGGTAGAAGGACCCAAGGCTTTGAGTATCAGTGGATAGGAGGGCCCAAAGGAATAAAATCCTGGCCTAAGCGGCTCAAACAAGCTGTCCCTAACCATATGCTTGTGGCGTGAAGGTGTTAAGTAAAAAGGTTGAGACTGAGCGGTTAAAGTCGAGGTCTAAAGCAAAAAGAGTGTGCTTAAGAACTCTGGACACCTCTATCTGGGGACACTAGCAAAGCTGAGTCATAAGCTGAAAAGGTTCACCTAGTTAAAATGTCTGTGGCATTATTGTATCCGGTGGTAATACTGGAAAACAAGGTGCTTAGGGTCACGGCCAAGACTCTGAAAGCTGTGTTCAAGAATCAAAATAAGTTTAACAAAGAGAGTCAATAATATCATCTGGATTGTAAGTTCCTAAGGATGCCAACATCTCTGAGTTTTAATGGATAGTGAGATGCCAAAACTATTCAGAAACAAAAAACTACTAAGTCCCGCTCATCTGATTGTAACTAAGCTTCATTTGAAACTTAGAAATTTATTGTATCTTAATTTTCTTTTTATCCTACTGTGTTTTTAGTTGCTTGGGGACAAGCAATAATTTAAGTTTGGTGTTGTGATGAGCGGATATTTTATACACTTTTTGGCATCATTTTCATATAGTTTTAGTGTGTTTTATTTAGTTTTATTAAATTTTTTATAGGTTTTAGTGTTAAATTCACATTTTTTTATTCTATTATGAGTTTTTGTGTTTTTGTACAATTTCAGGTATTTTCTAGCTAAAATTGAGGAGCTGGAGCAAAAGTCTGATTCAGAGACAGAGAAAGCACTGCAGATGTTGTCCGGATCTGACTTGCCTGCACTCAGAAGAGCTTTTCTAGAGCTACAAAAGTCCAAATGGAGCACTCTCAATGGCTTTAGAAATCTGACTTACAGATCTTTCCATACTTTGCTTCAGATTAGAAGGCCCAAAACTGGCGTCCAACGCCAGCTTCCTACCCCCTTCTAGGCGTCCAGCGGCCAAAGAGCAGAGATCAGCGTCCAAACGCCCAAAGAGGACCCCCTAGCTGGCGTTCCATGCCCAAGAGACCTTATAGCATGTGGATCTCATCAAAGCTCAGCCCAAAGACTCACCAAATGGGCCCTAGAATTGGATTTTAGCACTGAATAGACTGTTTTACCCTTACTAGTCATCTGTTTAGTATTTAAAGTTATTTTTACATAATCATTCAGAGATCATACACCATTGAGCCACCATACACGTTTACATTGTATTTTACTTCAATATGAGTTTCTAAACCTCCTAGGTTGAGGGGAGGAGCCCTGCTGAGTCCTATGAATGAATAAAAGTACTATTGTTTCTTCTTCGATCTGTGTTCGATTTATCTCTAAGGTGTATATCCGATCTTCATCGTGGTGAATAGGATGATCTGATAAATTAGCTATGTTCATCACATTAAGACGAACGTGCCTGACAAACACCCGTGTCTACTTGGGTTTTTGTGAATACGTGACTGGAAAGTATGAGCCAACAGCTATGTTTAAACATCTCTTAGATGGTTAATCCACGAATTCGTTGGGGACTTCTCGAGACACCAGTTCAACTAATTTCTGGGGAGATTAGGGTCTCCATGGTATAGGCTAGAATCCTAAGAAGCAGCATCCTCTGATCTGGAAGATTCTACTTTGTCTGTGGCGTTTTGAGTAGGATCGCCAAGAGAATGGACTGATAAGCGCTTCACCCTTTGTCAGATTGGATGACCACGGCCAATGGCATTTAATCTGTAGCAGAGGAGATCAATGACCACGGCCCATGGCGTTGATCACATACAGCCTGCCATAGAAGAAGATCATTCATAAGCAAAGAAGACAGTAGTACCAGAGTTGATTCAGAAAGGCAAAGCAACTCCAATCCTCAACTCTATCTTTAAAGTATTAGCACCCTATTATAATAATCTCACAAATATTTATCTATCAATGATCTGAGCTGCTTGACTAAGATCTGCAAGATAACCATAGCTTGCTTCAAACCACAATCCTTGTGGGATCGACCCTGACTCGCTCAGGTATTACTTGGACGACCGAGTATACTTGCTGGTACAACAGTACGAAAGTGTGGAGATTCGTGCTACGAGAAGTCAGCAGTGGAATTTGTATAAGATCCCAGAGTTCTTCTGAACTCTTCATTTCCACTTGGGTTCATGATGAAGAAAGGTAGAAGATGAAGAAGAAAGAAGAGAGAAGGAGAGAAGATACACAATGATTAAAATATTTTTTTATTTATTTAATTAAATCAAGATTAAAATTAATTAATTAAAAAGAAATAAAAGTTCGAAAAAGAAGAAAGAGAAGATAAATAACTAACTAAGAAGAGATTTGAATTTAAGATTTGAAATTTGAAAATTAAAATTTAGATTTTGAAAAATTGAAATTGAAAATTGAATTCTGAAATTTGAATTTGATATTTTAAAATTTTAAAATCTTAAATTTTGAATTTTTGAAAAAGTCAACAAGATGAGATTTTGCAATTTGAAAAAGATAAGATTTTTAGTTTTGAAATTTGAAAAAAATAAGATAAGATTTTTAAATTTTGAAAGTGATATGATAAAATTTTGACAAAGATAAAATTTTTTAAAATATATGATTTTTATTTCTGAAAAGATTTTATTTTTGAAAACTTGACAACTAAGATAAGATAAGATAAAAATTTAAAATCAAAATCTGAACTTTATTTTTAAATTTTCAAAAATTAAGTAAAAATATAAGAAAAGATATTATTTTTTAATTTTTTAATTTTATGATGAAAGAAAAAAACAAGTAAAAGACACAAGACAATGCTCCTTATTAGATCTAATGCTCCTTATTTTCAAAAATTTTGGAGGAAAACACAAGAGGACACCAAACTTAAAAATTTTAAGATCAAAACACAAATAAAACTCAAGAATACTTTAAAGAGTAACAAGAACACCAAGAACAAAACTCAAAGATGCAAAGAACACAAGAACATAACAAGAACACCAAACTTAAAATTTTTAGAAAACCAAAACAAAATTTTCAAAAAATATAAAGAAAAAATAAGAGGAAAACACCAAACTTAAAGAATTGACACAAGATTTAACCAAGAAAAGATTATTTTTGAAAACTTTTTGAAAGGAAGATACCCAAAAATGAAAATTGCTGTGATTAATACATACAAAGACCCAAAGGACACAAAAACTTAACCAAGAACAAAATAAAAGACTCAAACTAAAAAAAAAATTAAACAAATAACATAAAAGAATTATTTTTGAAAAGCTTTTAATTTTTTATTTTCGAAAAATTGAGAAGGAGAAAATAAGAATAAAGGACTCAACAAGAACAAGAACAAGGACTCAAATCAAGAACAAAACTTAAACAAGGAAAAGAAAAATATTTTTGAAAAATTTTTAATTTTTTTCGAAAAATAAGAGAAAAAAAAATAAAAATAAAAGACTCAAACCAAAAAAAGAAAGTAATACTCTTGCAAAAATCAAAGACAATAACTGATCTAGGGAGCAAGACAATCTGTCAGTTTGTCCAAACTCAACAATCCCTGGCAACGGCGCCAAAAACATGGTAGCAGGAATCCCTACACCTTCGTATTGTTGTACCAGCAAGTGCACTGGGTCGTCGAAGTAATACCTGAGCGAGTCAGGGTCGATCCCACGAGGATTGTGGTTTGAAGCAATCTATGGTTATCCTGCAGGTCTTAGTCATGCAGATGAAGGAGTAGGAGATATTGGTATATTGTTTTTAATTACATAAAAATAAAGGGAATAAATAAACAGAGTAATTAGAACTCAGAATTCGTGTAAACTTATGAAAAGAGATTAGTTAAGGGTTGGAGTTGCTTAGTTTTTCTGAATTAATTCTGGTAGTACTGTCTTCTTTTCTTGTGGGTGATCTTCTTCTAAGGAAGCTATATGTGATCAAAGCCATGGCCCGTGGTCATTGATCTCCTCTGCTCCAGATTAAACGCCATTGCCCGTGGTCATTCAATCTGATGGAGGGTAAAGCTCTAGCAGTTCATTCTTTTGGCAATCCTACTCAAAAGGCCACAAACAAGGTCAAATCTTTCGGATCAGAGAGTGCTGCTTCTATGGATTCTAGCCTATACCACGGAGACTCTAATTTTCCTAGAAATCAGCTGAACTGGTGTCTCGAGAAGTCCCCAACGAAGTCATGGATTAACCATCTGAGAGATGTATAAACATAGCTGTTGGTTTGTGCTTTCCGGTCACGTATTCACACAAACCCAAGTAGACGCGGGTATTTGTCAAGCACGTTCGTCTTAATGTGATGAACAGAGCTAATTTGTTAGATCATCCTATTCACCACGATGAAGATCGGATATACATCTTAGAAATAGATCAAACACGGATCGAAGAAGAAATAATAGTACTTTTATTAATTTATAGGACTAAGCAGGGCTCCTCCCCTCAACATAGGAGGTTTAGAAACTCATACTGAGAAGAAAATACAATGATAAATGTGTATGATGGTAAAAGATGTTCGAATAACAAA
Source organism: Arachis ipaensis (assembly GCF_000816755.2). Lineage (NCBI taxonomy): Eukaryota > Viridiplantae > Streptophyta > Magnoliopsida > Fabales > Fabaceae > Arachis > Arachis ipaensis. The sequence continues at coordinate 74,308,072 of NC_029793.2, read as the reverse complement.
CAAAATTCCTTAAATACTAAGCTAATGACTAGTAAGGGTAAAACAATCTTTTTAGTGTTAAAATTCACTTTTGGGGCCCACTTGGTGAGTGTTTGGGCTGAGCTTTGATGGGATCCACGTGCTATGAGGTCTATTGGGTGTGGAACACTAGCTAGGGGGTCATCTCTGGGCGTTTGGACATTGGGCTCTGCTCAGTGGGCGCTGGACGCCAGAAATGGGGCAGGAAACTGGCGTTGGATGCCAGTTTTGGGCCTTCTAATCCGAAACAACGTATGGACTATTATATGTTTCTGGAAAGCTCTGGAAGTTATCTTTCCATAGCTATTGAGAACACTCCATTTGAACTTCTATAACTCCGGAAAATATCTTCCGAGTGAGAGGAGGTCAGATTTGGACAACATCTGCAGTGCTTTCTCTGTCTCTGGATCAGACTTTTGCTCCAGCTCCTCAATTTTAGCCAGAAAATACCTGAAATTGAACAAAAATGCACAAACTCAAAGTGGAATCCAAAAATGTGAATTTAACACCAAAACCTGTAAAAACTTAATAAAAAGTAAATAAAACATATTAAAAACTATATAAAAACTATGCCAAAAAGCGTATAAAATATCCGCTCATCACTTCTCTCTCTAGAAAACTACCCTACATGATACCTAAGCTAAACTAATCGCTCCCCCTTTGGCTGTGATGCGTACGCACGGGCTACGTGTACGCGTCGTTGCTTTTTCTTCTCACGCATACGCGTCATGTCACGCGTACGCGTCGCCTTCGATGGTGCACCTCTTCACGCATACACGTCTGTCATGTGTGCGCGTCACTCTAAGAACTCCAAATCCTTGTTTTTCCATGAATTCTCTACTTTGCAAGCTTTTCTCTTCACTTTTTCCATCCAATACTTGTGGTGCACAAATTGTAAATCACACTTTTTACAACTCGTACCACTAACCAGCAAGTGCACTGGGTCGTCCAAGTAATACCTTACGTGAGTAAAGGTCGATCCCACGGAGATTGTTGGCTTGAAGCAATCTATGGTTATCTTGTAACTCTTAGTCAGGAAGACAATAAAATAATTCACTTATCAAATTTGATTGCAAGGAATAAAAGGGCAGAACACAAATTATACTTGTATGCAATGATGGAGAATATGTTGGAGTTTTGGAGATGCTTTGTCTTTTGAAATTCTGCTTTCCTCTGTTTTCTGATTCATGTACGCACGTCCTCCTATGGCAAGCTTTGTGTTGGTGGATCACCGTTGTCAATGGCTACCATCCATCCTTCCAGTGAAAAGGGTCCAGGTGCGCTGTCACCGCACGGCTAATCATTTGCAGGTTTTCAATTGTACCGGAATAGGATTTACTATCCTTTTGCGTCTGTCACTACGCCCAGCACTCGTGAGTTTGAAGCTCGTCACAGTCATTCAATCCCTGAATCCTACTCGGAATACCACAGACAAGGTTTAGACTTTCCGGATTCTCTTGAATGCTGCCATCATCTAGCTTATACCACGAAGATTCTGATTATGAGATCTAAGAGATATTCATTCATTCTACAGTGGAACGTAAGTGGTTGTCAGGCACGCGTTCGTGGAGGAATGATGATGATTGTCACGTTCATCACATTCATATTGAAGTGCGAATGGATATCTTAGATTGGAACACGCATGTTTGAATGGAAAACAGAAATACTTGCATTAATTCATCGAGACACAGCAGAGCTCCTCACCCCCAACAATGGAGTTTAGAGACTCATGCCGTCAAAAGGTACAAGGTTCAGATCTAAAATGTCATGAGATGCGAAATAAACCTCTAAAAGTTGTTTAAATACTAAACCAGTAACCTAGGTTTACAGAAAATGAACAAACTATGATAGATGGTGCAGAAATCCACTTCTGGGGCCCACTTGGTGTGTGCTGGGGCTGAGACTTAAGCTAATCACGTGCATAGGGCGTTCAACTTCTAACTTGTTTCTAGCGCTGGACGCCAGACAGCAACATGGAACTGGCGTTGAACGCCAGTTTACGTCGTCTATCCTCGAGCAAAGTATGGACTATTATATATTGCTGGAAAGCCCTGGATGTCTACTTTCCAACACAATCCATTTGGGCTCCTGTAGCTCCATAAATTCCTTTCTGAGTGCAGAGAGGTCAGAATCCAACAGCATCAGCAGTCCTTTTTCAGCCTGAATCAGATTTTTGCTCAGCTCCCTCAATTTCAGTCAAAAAATACCTGAAATTACAGAAAAACACACAAACTCATAGTAAAGTCTAGAAATATTAATTTTGCCTAGAAAATAATGAAAATAAACTAAAAACTAACTAAAACATACTAAAAACTATATGAAATTAACCCCAAAAAGCGTATAAAATATCCGCTCATCACAACACCAAACTTAAACTGTTGCTTGTCCCCAAGCAACTAGATAAATAAAATAGAATATTAATAAGTCAAGAAGAAATAATGTCTCAGAGTTTTTGAGTGAAGCTCAGATTCTAATTAGATGAGCGGGACTAGTAGCTTTTTGCTTCCGAACAGTTTTGGCACCTCACTTTATCCATTGAAGCTCAGAGTGATTGGCATCTATAGGAACTTAGAATTCAGATAGTGTTATTGATTCTCCTATTTCAGTATGATGATTCTTGAACACAACTACTTTATGAGTCTTGGCCGTGGCCCTAAGCACTTTGT
>NC_029793.2:74304401-74305336 GCF_000816755.2 Arachis ipaensis | reverse complement strand
ATCCTTTTTATTTACCCTTGTCTTTTGGTTTTAAGGGTTATTGGCTTTTTGCTCTTGCCTTTTGGTTTTAAGAGCTTTGGCTATTTCTGCTTGCTTTCTCTTTTTCTTTCTCTATATTTTTTTTTCTGCAAGCTTTGTTCTTTACTGCTTTTTCTTGCTTCAAGAATCATTTTTATGATTTTTCAGATTATCAATAACATGTCTCATGTTCATCATTCTTTCAAGAGCCAACATATTTAACAATCTTAAACATCAAATTCAAAAGACATATGCACTGTTCAAGCATTCATTCAGAAGACAGAAAGCATTGCCACCACATGTAAACAATTAGAATTTATCTTATTAAAAACTCGAAAAAAATATTGCCTCTTATTCTAAAGAAATTCTTCTATTTTATTCATGTTTAATGATGATGATAAAATTAAATTATAGCTTAATTGGGGATAAAATAAAAAATATAGATACTAATTACTACTATATGACACCTAAGGTAAAACTAAAATAAAAACAGTTATCACAGAGTTAAGACTAAGATTAGAATTTAACAACCTTTGTTCTGGGAAGTGGATGTTCCTCTAATCTGCGGGGTGCTTGGTCCTTCAAGAGATAATTTCTGGCGCTTCAATTCCCTTAAATCACGCCCTTGCTCCTCCTGTTCTTTAAGCAAATAGCAAAGAATGCTACTTTGTTCCTTCTGTTCTTTCTGTATTTGTTCCATAGCTTCTTGCATCTTGGTAATAGATGTTTCAAGATACTCCCAGTATTCAGATTAAGGGATTTCTGGGAGAATTTCCTGTGTTCTCTTCTTGATGGGGTCATCCTGTGATTGTTGTTTTTCCATTGATGCTTTGGTGATTGGCCGCTCAACTGAGATATACTCAGTTATACCCATCCTTACTCCAGTGTCCTTGCAGAGCATAGAAATCAAGCTTGGA
>NC_029793.2:74300789-74303671 GCF_000816755.2 Arachis ipaensis | reverse complement strand
TCATCATTCTTCTATTGAAGGAGTCTGGATCATCTTTCAGCTGAGGTAGCTTTAAGATCTCCCTGATCTTGTCAGGGTGGGTATGAACAATCTTTCCTCTGACCAAGGTCCGATAGTCATAGATAGCAGATCCAGATAGTCTTTGCCTGTCTGTATGCCACATATTAGCATAGAACTCCTGGACCATATTCCTTCCTACTTTCTTTTCAGGATTGGCTAGGATCTCCCAGTTCCTGATTCGGATTTGCTCCTGGATCTCCGGATATTCGTCATCTTTCAGATCGAATCTAACTTCCGGGATCACTGATCTTAGACCCATTATTTTGTAATAATGGTCTGAATGTTCTTTAGTTAAGAACTTCCCTTGATTCCAAAGTGGTTTTGGAACACTCTCTTTCTTGCCTCTTGGAGTGGGTTATTTTCCTTTGGGAGCCATGATCTTAGTGGGTATGGTTTAGTGATCACAGATAAACACACAAAACTTAGAGGTTTGCTTGTCTTCAAGCAAAAGAAAAGAAAGGAGAGGGATAGAATGAGAGCTAGTGTAGGATGGTGGATGAGAGGGGAGGGAGGCCGAACCCATATTTAAAGGGAGAGGGGGGTGGGTTATTTCGAAAATACAAAGAAAGATAAGATAGAAGATATGATTTAAGATTGAAAAGATATGAAAGATATTTGAAAAAGATAGATTTGGATTTTTGAAAAAGATAGTATGGAAATTTGAAAAAGATATTGATTAGTTGAAAAGATTTTTGAATGAAAAGAGATAGATTTGTTTTGAAAATTTTGAAAAAGGGTTGAATTGGATAAAAAAAAGGATTTGTGCTTATGGATTAAGATATATTTGATATTTTTTTTAAAATAGGGTTTTTAGAAATTAGGGATTTTAGAAATCAGGGTTCTTAACATGTTTATGCAAGAAATCATGAATTGAAACATGAAAATTAAATTTAGAATGAAAAATATGAAGTAAAAATGAATTCACCTCCTCCCCACCATCCTGGCGTCTGAACGCCCAAACGCTGTATGTTTTGGGCGTTCAACGCCCAAATGCTGCCTCTCCTGGGCGTTCAACGCCCAGCTGTTGCTTCTTTCTGGCGTTGAACGCCAGGAACTCCTTTGTCACTGGGTGTTTTTCTAAACGCCCAGGACGCTGTAAATCTGGCGTTAAATGCCCAGAAGGAGCTTCTTTCTGGCGTTCAACGCCCAGAAGATGCTTCTGTCTGGCGTTTAACGCCCAGATGGCTATCCTTACTGGCGTTCAACGCCCAGTGGATGCTTCTTTTGGGCGTTGAACGCCCAAAACAGACTCTTACTGGCATTTTCTTGCCAGTGAGCTCTTTTTCTCTGTTTCGTGTGCAGAATCCTTCTGTAACCCTGTGAACTTATACAATTGACTCTTTACCTTAGTATCAGTGAACTTTATATAAACAAATAAAATCAAGAATAGGGCAAAATGCTTAGAGGAAGTGATACCCCAGGGCTTGGTTGCCTCCCAGCAGGCGCTTTTTTATTGTCTTTAGCTGGACCTTGCTGAGCTTTTAATCTAGCTTCAACCTTGAGCACTCTTTCTCAACATTGCCTTCAAGATAGTGCTTGATTCTCTGTCCATTAACAATGAACTTCTTATCAGAATCAATATCTTGAAGCTCCACATAACCATATGGTGATACACTTGTAATCATATATGGTCCCCTCCACCGGGACTTCAGTTTCCCGGGGAATAGCCTGAGCCTAGAGTTAAACAATAGAACCTTTTGTCCTGGTTCAAAGATTCTAGATGACAGCTTTCTGTCATGCCACTTTTTTTATTTTTCTTTATAAAGCTTGGCATTTTCGAAAGCAGTGAATCTGAATTCCTCTAGCTCATTTAGCTGGAGCAATCTTTTTTCTCCAGCTAATTTGGCATCAAAGTTTAGGAATCTGGTTGCCCAGTAGGCTTTATGTTTCAGTTCCACGGGCAGGTGGCATGCCTTACCATACACAAGTTGGTATGGAGAGGTCCCTATAGGAGTCTTGAATGCTGTTCTGTAAGCCCACAGAGCATCATCCAAGCTTCGTGCCCAATCCTTTCTACGGGTACTCACAGTCCATTCCAGGATTCTTTTTAGTTCTCTGTTAGAGACTTCAGCTTGCCCATTTGTCTGTGGATGATATGGAGTCGCCACCTTGTGGCGAATCCCATACCAGACCATGGCAGAGTAAAGCTGTTTGTTGCAGAAGTGAGTGCCCCCATCACTGATTAGTACCCTGGGGACACCAAACCTGCTGAATATATGTTTCTAGAGGAATTTCAGCACTGTTTTAGTATCATTGGTGGGTGTGGCAATGGCCTCAACCCATTTTGATACATAGTCAACTGCCACCAGAATATAAGTGTTTGAGTATGATGGTGGGAAAGGCCCCATGAAATCAATACCCCATACATGAAACAACTCAATCTCCAGGATTCCTTGTTGAGGCATGGCGTAACAGTGAGGCAAATTACCAGCTCTCTGGCAACTGTCACAGTTACGTACAAACTCTCGGGAATCTCTGTAGAGTGTAGGCCAGTAGAAACCATATTGGAGGACCTTGGTGGCTATTCGCTCACCTCCGAAATGACCTCCATATTGTGACCCATGGCAATGCCATAAGATCCTTTGTGCTTATTCTTTAGGCACACACCTACGGATTATGCCATCTGCACATCTCTTAAAGAGATAGGGTTCATCCCACAAGTAGTACTTTGCATCAGTAATTAATTTTTTCTTTTGTTGCCTGCTGTACTCCTTGGGTATGAACCTTGCAGCTTTATAGTTTGCAATGTTTGCAAACCATGGTGTTTCTTGAATGGCAAACAAATGCTCATCCGGAAAGGTTTCAGAGATCTCAATAGAGGG
>NC_029793.2:74300288-74300766 GCF_000816755.2 Arachis ipaensis | reverse complement strand
TCTCTTGGCATCTTTTCAGAACAAGTTTCAGGTGATCAAGACAGGAGCTGAATGAGTCTCCATATACTGAGAAGTCATCCATGAAGACTTCCAAAAAATTTTCCACCATATCAGAGAAAATAGAGAGCATGCATCTTTGGAAGGTTGCAGGCGCATTACACAGCCCAAATGGGATCCTTCTATAAGCAAACACTCCAGATGGACATGTGAATGCTATTTTCTCTTGATCCTGGGGATCTACTGTAATCTGGTTATAGCCTGAGTAGCCATCCAAAAAGTAGTAATAATCATGACCTGCTAATCTTTCTAGCATCTGGTCTATGAATAGAGAAAATACATCTTTGGAAGGTTGCAGGCGCATTACACAGCCCAAATGGGATCCTTCTATAAGCAAACACTCCAGATGGACATGTGAATGCTATTTTCTCTTGATCCTGGGGATCTACTGTAATCTGGTTATAGCCTGTATAGCCTGAGT
>NC_029793.2:74257198-74297626 GCF_000816755.2 Arachis ipaensis | reverse complement strand
AACCTTGCAGCTTTGTAGTTTGCAATGTCTGCAAACCATGGTGTTTCCTGAATGGCAAACAAATGCTCATCCGGAAAGGTCTCAGAGATTTCCAGAGAGGGGAATGACATCCCTTCTATTGGCTCTATCCGGGACAGATGATCAGCCACTTGGTTCTCTGTCCCTTTTTTGTCTCTTATTTCTATATCAAACTCTTGCAGAAGCAACACCCATCTTATGAGCCTGGGTTTTGAATCTTGCTTTGTAAGTAGATATTTAAGAGCAGCATGGTCAGTATACACAATCACCTTTGATCCTACCAAGTATGATCTAAACTTGTCAATGGCATAAACCACTGCAACCAATTCTTTTTCTGTGGTTGTGTAATTTTTCTGGGCATCATTTAAAACGCGGCTAGCATAATAAATGACATGCAGAAGCTTGTCATGCCTCTGCCCCAGTACTGCACCAATGGCGTGATCACTGAAAATTTCAGAGGCTCTTTCATTTCCTCTGAATCCTCCAAATCAGGCTGAACATCTTTAAAGATGTCTTCCAACTCTGATTCGAGACTCACAGCCATGTTGATCTCTTCTACCAAAGAGTCAATAAGATCAATTTTCATGCAGTCTTTTGATGTGTCTGGATGCTGCATGGCTTTGACAGCATTCAACTTAAACTCATCATCATTGACTCTCAGGGTTATTTCCCCCTGTTGGACATCAATGAGAGTTCGTCCAGTTGCTAGGAAGGGTCTTCCTAGAATGAGAGTGGCACTCTTGTGCTCCTCCATTTCCAGCACTACAAAGTCAATGGGAAAGGCGAATGACCCAACTTTGACAATCATGTCTTCAATCACTCCTGATGGGTATTTAATGGAGCCATCAGCAAGTTGGAGACATATCCGGGTTGGTTTAACTTCTTCAGTTAAACCAAGCTTTCTGATAGTGGATGCAGGTATTAGGTTGATGCTTGCCCCAAGATCACATAAAATTGTCTTGGTGCAATTACCTTCTAATGGGCATGGTATCAGAAAACTCCCAGGGTCCTTAAGCTTTTCAGGAAAGCTTTTCAGAATGACTGCACTGCATTCTTCAGTGAGGAAAACTCTTTCAGTTTCTCTCCAATCCTTCTTATGACTCAAGATCTCTTTCATGAACTTGGCATAAGAAGGTATTTGCTCAAGTGCCTCTGCAAATGGAATCTTTATTTCAAGAGTCCTGAGATAATCTGCAAAGCGAGCAAATTGCTATTCGAGACTTACAGCCATGTTGATCTCTTCTACCAAAGGGTCAATAAGATCAACTTTCATGCAGTCTTTTGATGTGTCTAGATGCTGCATGGCTTTGACAGCATTCAACTTAAACTCATCATTATTGACTCTCAGGGTTATTTCCCTCTGTTGGACATCAATGAGAGTTCGTCCAGTTGCTAGGAAGGGTCTTCCTAGAATGAGAGTGGCACTCTTGTGCTCCTCCATTTCCAGCACTACAAAGTCAATGGGAAAGGCGAATGGCCCAACTCTGACAATCATGTCTTCAATCACGCCTGATGGGTATTTCCTGTTCCTCTTGGCAGAGTTTTTGAGGATAAGGTATCTTGGCTTTATATTCCTCAATCTTAGTTGCTGTAAGTTTATTTCCTACAGAAGTGGTTGAAGAAGCCTTTTTAGATGGGTTGTTATCAGCACTCGTGTGTGTCTGATCCCTCACTGGTAATTGAGTGCCAAAGTTAGAAGCTGGAGTGACGTTAAACGCCAGCTCCTCATCTATTCCTGGCGTTTGAACGCCAGAACTGAGCTTCTTTTGGGTGTTCAACGCCAGATCCTTGCTTGTTTTTGGCGTTGAACGCCAGTCCTGAGCATGGTCTGGGCGTTCAGCACCAACCTTCCACCCAACTTCTAGCGTTTTAGCACCAGAATTATTTTTCCCTGGGCTCTTACTGTCCTCAGATGAATTTTAGGTGGTTTGCTCATTTCTTGGTTTCCTGCTGCCTTGAAGTGGGGTATTTAGTGCTTTCCCACTTCTTAATTGAACTGCTTGGCATTCTTCTGTTATTTGTTTTGACAGTTGCTGCTTTGTTTGCTTTAATTATACTTCCATGTTTATATTAGCCATCCTTGTCTCTTGTAGTTTATCCTTGACTTCAGCTAACTGCTTTGTTAGAAAATCCAATTGCTGATTGAATTCAGCAGCTTGCTCTGCAGGACTGAGTTCAGTAGTTACTGTTTTAGTCTCTCTTTTCATGGAAGAGTCACTGCTTAGGTACATATGCTGATTTCTAGCAACTGTATCAATAAGCTCTTGAGCTTCTTCAATTGTCTTTCTCATGTGGATAGATCCACCAGCTGAGCAATCTAGAGAGATCTGAGCTCTTTCTGTAAGCCCATAATAGAATATGTCTAATTGAACCCACTCTGAAAACATTTCAGAGGGGCATTTTCGTAGCATCTCTCTGTATCTCTCCCAGGCATCATAAAGAGATTCATTATCTCCTTGTTTAAAGCCTTGGATGTCCAGCCTTAGCTGTGTCATCCATTTTGGAGGAAAGTATTGATTCAGGAATTTTTCTGTCAGCTGTTTCCATGTCCTTATGCTAGCCTTAGGTTGGTTATTTAACCACCTCTAGGCTTGGTCTTTTACAGCAAATAGAAACAGTAATAATATGTAGACATCCTGATCTACTTCCTTATCATGTACTGTGTTAGCAATTTGTAAAAACTGTGCCAGAAACTCTGTAGGTTCTTTCTGTGGAAGACCGGAATACTGGCAGCTTTGCTGCACCATAATAATGAGCTGAAGATTCAACTCAAAGCTATTGACTCCAATGGAGGGTATGCAGATACTACTCCCATATGAAGTAGTAGAGGGGTTAACATATGACCCCAGAGTCCTCCTGGACTGTTCATTTCCACTTAGATCCATGATGGAGAAAGGGAGATGATGTAAAATAAAAAATTTATTTTTATTTATTTATTTATTTATTTATTTATTTATTTATTTAATTATTTTGAAAATAAAATAAATTAAAATAAAATAAATAAAAATAGGTAAAGATTTTCGAAAAAAAATGAGGAGAGAGAAAGTGGTCAGGAAGTTTTGAAAAAGATATGATTTGAAAAAGATTTTAAATTTGAAAAAAAGTCTGAATTTTAAAAATAAATTTCGAAAATTTTGTTTTAAAAAAAAGGAGAGAAAAGATATTTTTGAATTTAAAGAGGAAAGAGAGAAACAATAAGATAGCCCAAGATTTAAGATTTTTAGATCTAATGCTCCTTGTTTTTGAAAATTTTGGAGGGAAAACACCAAGGAACACCAAACTTAAAAATTTTAAGATCAAGACACAAGGAAAACTCAAGAACACTTTGAAGACTCACAAGAACACAAGAAACAAGAAAAAGAACACCAAACTTAAAATTTTAGAAAACCAAAATAAAATTTTTGAAAAACAAAGGGAAATCAACAAGAAAACACCAAACTTAAAGTTTGGTACGAGATTTAATAGAAAAATTATTTTTTTTGAAAAATTTTTGAAAAGAAAATAAAAGACTCTGACCCAAAAGACAAAAATTTCCTAATCTAAGCAACAAGAGTCACCGTCAGTTGTTCAAACTCAAACAATCCCCGGCAACGGCGCCAAAAACTTGGTGCACGAATTGTAAATCACACTTTTTACAACTCGTACCACTAACCAGCAAGTGCACTGGGTCGTCCAAGTAATACCTTACGTGAGTAAGGGTCGATCCCACGGAGATTGTTGGCTTGAAGCAATCTATGGTTATCTTGTAACTCTTAGTCAGGAAGACAATAAAATAATTCACTTATCAAATTTGATTGCAAGGAATAAAAGGGCAGAACACAAATTATACTTGTATGCAATGATGGAGAATATGTTGGAGTTTTGGAGATGCTTTGTCTTCTGAAATTCTGTTTTTCTTTGTTTTCTGATTCACGCACGCACGTCCTCCTATGGCAAGCTGTGTGTTGGTGGATCACCGTTGTCAATGGCTACCATCCATCCTTCCAGTGAAAAGGGTCTAGATGTGCTATCACCGCACGGCTAATCATCTGCAGGTTCTCAATCGTACCGGAATAGGATTTACTATCCTTTTGCGTCTGTCACTACGCCCACCACTCGTGAGTTTGAAGCTCGTCACAGTCGTTCAATCCCTGAATCCTACTCGGAATACCACAGACAAGGTTTAGACTTTCCGGATTCTCTTGAATGCTGCCATCATCTAGCTTATACCACGAAGATTCTGATTAAGAGATCTAAGAGATATTCATTCATTCTATGGTGGAACGTAAGTGGTTGTCAGGCACGCGTTCGTGGAGGAATGATGATGATTATACGTTCATCACATTCATATTGAAGTGCGAATGGATATCTTAGATAGGAACACGCATGTTTGAATGGAAAACAGAAATACTTGCATTAATTCATCGAGACACAACAGAGCTCCTCACCCCCAACAATGGAGTTTAGAGACTCATGCCGTCAAAAAGTACAAAGTTCAGATCTAAAATGTCATGAGATGCGAAATAAACCTCTAAAAGTTGTTTAAATACTAAACCAGTAACCTAGGTTTACAGAAAACGAACAAACTATGATAGATGGTGCAGAAATCCACTTCTGGGGCCCACTTGGTATGTGCTGGGGCTGAGACTTAAGCTAATCACGTGCATAGGACTGTTTTGGGCGTTCAACGCTAGCTTTGGATCCTTTTCTGGCGTTGAACTCCAACTTGTAACTTGTTTCTGGCGCTGGACGCCAGACAACAACATAGAACTGGCGTTGAACGCCAGTTTACATCGTCTATCATTGAGTAAAGTATAGACTATTATATATTGCTGGAAAGCCCTGGATGTCTAATTTCCAACGCAATTGGAAGCGCACCATTTGGACTCCTGTAGCTCCAGAAATCTCATTCCGATTGCAGAGAGGTCAGAATCCAACAGCATCAGCAGTCATTTTTCAGCCTGAATCATATTTTTGCTCAGCTCCCTCAATTTCAGCCAGAAAATACATGAAATTACAAAAAAATACACAAACTCATAGTAAAGTCCAGAAATATGAATTTTGCCTAGAAACTAATGAAAATAAACTAAAAACTAACTAAAACATACTAAAAACTATATGAAATTAACCCCAAAAAGCGTATAAAATATCCGCTCATCAACTTGCCTTATGAACCTGAAATCACTCAACAAACATATGAAGGCATCGAATGGGATTAAAGTGAATTAAATTTAGCTATTTTAGGGCCTAAAAATCTTGTTTTCACACTTAAGCACAAAATTAGAGAGAATCACAAAAGCATGCTATTTCATTGAATAAATGTGGGATAAGTTGATAAAATCCCCTAAATTAAGCACAAGATAAACCACAAAATTGGAGTTTATTAGTTACCATACTGAGAACCTCTGGTTCTCATTCCATACTTTATTGTTGTTTTTCATATGCAGGTCACAACCTACCTCGGTGAGTTGTGCGACGGTGACAGAGTGGAGGATCTTTAGTTTCTTTTGGAGTCTTATGGATATTTTGTGTAGTACTCTGAAATTTTGTATTTGTACTTGCCTTAGAGGCTAACTCTGAGAGAGATATGTTGTATTCTGTTTTATCCTTCAAAACTATGTATGTCTGTATATAACTAGTCGGCCTAAACTCTGCGAGTTGGGACTAGTATCTTCTGATTATTATACTCTTATATCTACATATGCGTTATTATCTTGTATTTATACCTTGTATCTTTATGCTTTTAGCTTCGTGTGAACGTCTTGCGCTTTGTAAACTCTGTTTTGAGCTTATTCCTTCATCAGGTTTCTAGAATTATTATTTCTTATATATACAAGCCTTAGATTGTCGTGACCTTTAATTATTCTTGGCTTTATGACGTGAGGTAAGGCTTAAGGTAATTAAGGTGTTACATTTAGTGGTATCAAAGCAGTTCATCCTCGTGAGCCTGAGGGATGGACCGATTGTGCTTCATTGCATACTATGTGTCTTTTTCTTTATGCTATTTAGGTTATCTGCTTGATATATGCATAGCATGCTTGTTTCTAAGTGCCTTTTTGGGATAATTGAAGCACTAGGCTTTTGATATTGAGGCTAATCACTTTGATATCGACTGTTTGGTGTAGACAGGAACCCTAATGGCTACTCGCAGACGAGGTCGTACTCGTACATGGGGTGGAACTGAGAATGACCAACCGGCAGACAACCATACCGAGTTCATGGCGGCTATGAATAATTTTGCAAATGCTATGCAAGCTAACGCTATTGCTACTATGCAAGCCATGGAAAGGATGGGTCAATCGGCTGGGAACATAATGGAAACGAGAACGAAAATGGGGAAGGAGATGGTAATGACTTGGGAGGTGCTCCGATGACCTTGGCTTCATTTCTCAAGGTTCATCCACTGACTTTTAGAGGTTCGACCAACTAAACTAAAGCAGACAATTGGTTCCAAGCCATGGAGCGTGCGTTACAACCCCAGCATATTCCGAACAACCAATTTGTGTAGTTTGCGGCATACCAACTTTTAGGAGAAGCTCAGCACTGGTGGCAACAAGAATGCCAATTATTACAGCTTTAGAATACCGATATTCCTTAGGATGTATTCCAGATGGCTTTCTACAACAAATACTTTCCTGAATCTATAAGGGAAGCGAGGGAGTTAGAGCTTATGCAGCTAAAGCAGGGCTCATTATCTGTGGCTGATTACACTAATCGGTTTGAGGAGCTTTATAGGTTCTCTAGGGTATGTCAGGGTGCCCTGGAGTTCTATGAGAGCTGGAAGTGCATTAAGTATCAAGGAGGCTTGAGGGATACCATTATGACTGATGTGACTCCTATGGAGATTCAGATCTTTTCCGAGCTTGTGAATAAGGCGAGGGTTGTTGAGGAGTGTGCAAAGAAAGTGGCATCATTAAGAGATACTCGTGGAGGAAATAACAACCATGGGCGTGGAAAGTACTTCCAACCAAGGAGGCTTTAGGAGGAACAACTATGATCAGTACCACCTGGCGAGAGGGAGAGGTAATCAGAGTAAGGCTTCCAGATTCAATTTGTAACCGTTGCGGGCATTTTCATCCTTATGATTCGTGCAAACTGGGTATAGGTGGATGCTTTACATGCGGCTTGCCTGGACACATGGTGAAGGACTGTCCTCATAGAAGGACTCCGAATGTTGGCCAGAACTAGTAAGGTCGGGTGTTTGCTGGGAACTCCCAGGATGCTACAAAGTCAAATCTGTTGATGAGAGGTATATGTTTAATTGGTGATAAAACATTGGTTGCATTGTATGATACTGGAGCTTCTCATTCATTTATTGCCTTTGATAAAGTTGAGGAACTAGGATTGAAAGTGTCTGAATTAGCTTTTGATTTTCATGTGGATCCTCTGTATCAGACGGTTGTGACTAGATCAAGTTGTAGGGAAGTATCTTTCAAAATTGAGGAGAGAGACTTTGTTCATGATTTGCTTTGTTTGCCAATGGTTGGGTTGGAAATGATTTTGGGGTTTGATTAGTTGTCAAAGAACTGGGTATTGTTGAATTGCTTTGAGCGATCGATTTGGTTTATGTCGGAAGGAAAGGAAGAGTAGTGATAGCAGAGGGTTATTACCTAATCCCTGTTTTAGTGAATTGTAGTGGGAAAAAGTGTCAGGGTTATATATTTTTGGCTACGAATGCATTAGGTAATGAAAAGAGAGCTTTTTCAATGTTTTTGGGTACATGGCACTAAACGCCAGGAAGTGGCATTTAGCGCCAGTAGCGCATGAACTTGACACATTTTACGAGGCATCTGGTGCTAAACACCCTCTCCTGGCATTTAGCTCCAGCAAACAGAGAGCTTGAACAAACTTCTAGGCTTATGGCGCTAAAGGCCGGATAGTGGCGTTTAGAGGCAGCTTGGTAGCATCAAATTCGTTAGTTTTTCTTCTGCTTGAACTCTGTCAAACTTGCCTGAGCTTCACCTGAAATCACCAAAACAACAGTGCAAATTATAGTAGCATCCAACATAGTCTAAAAGACTAATTTCTCATAAAATTTCAATAAATCTACATCTAAATTACTAAAAAAATAGGAAAGATGCTCACGCGTCCGTCATAGTACCGAACAGTCTAAGCCGGTACTACCAGTTAAATTTCCAATACGAGTCCTTACGTATCTTTCCGCATAAAAGTACATTTTCACACTCAGAAAAATCCTCCAAATCCAATTTTCACATTTAAATTTTCAAATTTTGATTCTAAATTTTTCCACCCCCGTCGGTCCATATTTAATTAATTATTTATTTAATTTTTACTTAATCGGAATTTTATATTCTACCCACTTAATTAGAAATTTTGCCCAAAAAATTTGGTTCATGAAAAGAAAACAAAATTTTGGGTTAAATCACAATTAAAAGTTTTCTCAATTTCAATTAACCTTCACTACAAGAAAATGGAGCATTTGTAAGAAAGAATTTGTATGAAATTTAAAATTGTTATAAATTATGGTTTTTTCGTAATAATAATTAGTTATTGTTAAAAAATAAGAGTATTTTGTAACAACAAAAAAATTTGTTACAAAATATTTCAATATTTTGTAACAGCATGATTTCTTTTGCTACAAATTATGTTGGCTTTTGTATTGAATTATTGTTTTGTTGCAAAATATTATATTGTTTTGTAACAAAAGATTATATTGTTGCAAAAATTCAAAATATTTTGTAAGAAAAATTAATTTGTCACAAAATACAATATTTTTGTAACAAGTTATTTATTTGTCACAAGTTATTTATGATTTATTATATTTATTTAAGATTTTCCTAATTTTAAATTAAAACACTTAATTAAAAAGTCAAAACTAATTAGTTAATTGATAATTAAGTAATATTTTTAAAATAATTTTTAAAAATTAAATTAAATTTTAAATCAATACAATATACCTTAATTTTATCTAACCCTAACCCCCTAACACTAACAGCAGCTACCATCTCTTTTCTTCCCAAACCCAAGCTTCAACACAAACACACACAATTGTCACACACATAACGTGAAATTAGAGAAGAAAAAGAGAGCTGCGATCAAAATAGAAGAAGAGCCACGCTACTGCCACTGTCCAACCGCCTCACCACCGTCGTTGCGTCACCGGCAATCCATCACAGGAGAGAGAGAGATGCGTCTGAGAGAGAGAGTGAGCTAGAGGGAGCTGCTGCGAACTCGACAACAGGGGAGCCCGCGTTGCCGTCGCCTCGGCTGCTGTAAGACCTCTAAATTTTTAAAAGTTATTAATTAATTATTTACGATGCATTATATTTATTTAAGACTGTATTTCGGAGATTTTTATATAAAAGTTGAGTAAACTCTTATTTTTGATTTAGAGTTCTTATAATTGAAAAATAGTGAATATTTTAAATGCCTTAATTTTAAATATTTATATTTTTTGACCTTATTTTATAAATGAAGGAGAATTAATTTATTTGTCTCCAATTTTTATTTAATTAGCATTTAATCGAAACTAATTTATAAATATGTAATTGAAAAATATTTTAAAGATGGATATTTTATATTTAATTTAATATAATATCTCTTAATTTTATTAAAATTTAAAAAAACCCCAATTTGCCCAAAAATCTCTAATTTCACATTTGCCCCAAATTAAACCCTAATCCTAAACTTATACACACAAAACCCTAACCCCTTTTAACCTAACCCTAACCACCGCCAATGTTTCCCTTCTTTGGCCAAACTCAGCCGCAATTAAACACACTTCCATGGAGAAAAGAAAAACAAGGGAACGAGAGAGGGGTTGAGGGAGAGAGCGACGGAGGACTGCACTCTACTTCCGAGTCGCCACCAAACCTCGCGATCCATCACGTCACTGCCCAACCACCATGGCGTCGCTGCTTGCCGCCGCCAAACCTATTCCACCGCTGGTTATCGCGTTCTGTTGGACGCCGTCACGAAGGAAGGAGCTCAGAGGAGAGAAAGACCGTGCGACACTGAGGGAGGAGGACGCGGGCCGGTGCCGCGAGGAGGAGATCGACCCGCTGCGCAAAACTGCGCCGCCGAGTGCTGTTGCCGTCGCCGAGCTCCCATGGTTGCCGCCGGCAGGGTCCGAAGAGAGAGAAGTTCGAGGAGAAAGAGAGATTGACGGAAGGGGTTTCTGTTTGCGTGGCCGTGCCTCTACTGCCTTTCACCACCGCAGATCTGCCATCGTCTGCCGTGCCACATCATGCCACGTTGCCGCCAGAAACTGTCACTGAAATCCCTTTCTCCCTTCACGTTGTCGTCTTTGAAATCTTTGAAATCAGTTTTCCGTCATAGCCTGTTATAATAACTGTGATGATAGTAACGTAGGGCCGAGTTGTAGTTCTCACATGCCGAGTTTAGTAGTCGTGCGTGCGACATCGAGCTGCCGCTTCACCAACGGAGTCACTGCCGTTCAGTTTTCTCGGCTATTCGTATTTTCGGTAAGCTGTTTCCTATCCTGAATTCTCTCAATCGCTTCTCTGTTATATATTTCTAAGTCCTTGCAACATTATTGCTTTAGGTTTGAATTTCAGTCGTTATGTGCCGTGATTAGAGTTACCATAATTGTGGCTGCCGCGAATTTCGGACTGAGGACGCGTTTGGCTTTTGAGTTTCGACTTTTTGAGGTAGGGTTTTTTCTTAAAATCTATTTTATATTACAGAGTTGTGATAAATAGATATTGATGCAAAAAGATATATTTCTGTGATTATATTTGTCTTGTGGATGTGATGGTTTGTTGGACTAGATTATTGGGTGCTTGATTGCGTGAGTGAAGTACGGTTGTTGATAAGAAATGGATTTGAAAAGTTATTTACTTGATTATTATGAAAAGTGGTTTTTCTTGGTTTGAAGTTAAAGCGGTTTGATTTTGAGTCGGTCTGATTTTATAAATGATTTAATACTTGAGCTGGTTTAACTTTAAAAAGAGTTTTATTATTAGAATTGGTCTGATTTGAAAATACTTTGATACTGGAATTGGTTGAATTTTGGAAAGTGATTGAGATTTGGAAATGGTTAAGAAAGGGTTTGAGAAATGTTTGGATGGGACCCGAAAAGGGTGGCAGTGTCCGAGTTTTAAAGGAAATGCTGCCAAAATTTTATAAAATTGGAAGTTTTATCTGAAGTAATTAATTAAAAAGATTTTTTTTAAACATTATATGTTTTAAGATTGATTTATTTATCAAAGAAAGAATTATGTTTTGAATTGGAATTGTTAATGGACGGAATGGAAAGAAGGATGATGAGGATTTTCTTTGAAATATGGTTTTTGAATGAATTTGGAAATGAGATTTGGATTGATGAATTATTATGATGTTGAGAATGCTGGGAATGTTGAGATATCGATTGAGAATGTTGAGATGTGATCTTTGAATTATTCATATGGCTTATGAATTTGAATTATCTGAGGTACGAGGTTCCCTGGATAAAGTACCATGGCTTGCCACCATGTGTATCAGGTTGAAAACTCGATATTCTGTTGACCCTACGACGTAACTGTAACCGGGCACTATATAAATTCCCGGGAATGTTACCCCTATTGAGCAATATTGATTATTTGAGAAAAAGCTATGCATAGACTCTTGGGGATGCACGTCGGAAGACAGTCTAAGGATAATTCAGACTTGTCGGGTTGGCTGGATAACCGACATATGAGCCTCATCAGCCATAGGACAGGCATGCATCATATGCATTTGTATGCTTTGCTTGGGTTTGAACTTGTTTTGGTTTGCCTAATTGCTAAACTGTTCTTAACTGCTACTTGAAATATTTGTTGTAACTGCTACCTAAACTTGTGCTTTCCTTGTCTGCCTTGCCTGTGTTTGCCCTGGCGTGCTACATTTGAGAATGAACTTTGGTGCTGAATTAATAATTGTGTTGTTTGATTACGTGGTTAGTTTCTGATTGAGATTTTCTTATAAGAAAAGAAAGGTTTTAGATTTCTGAAAGATTAAACATTGTTTCTTTGAAAACGTTTTAAACGATTACCTATTGGTTTTTAAAAGATTCATAAGGCAATGATAATCACTGAGCTTGAAAACAGTTTTCCTATTAAATATCTTCTTATGACAACTTTGAAACTCTGTGGTAAGACTGTGTGGTTAGGTTCTCACCCCCTACAGCTTTACCTTTTCAGGAACCGGATGAAGAAGCATTAAGAAAAGTTAAACTGCGTTTGGTTGCATATGTTGTTGTATTAATTAGATTATTTTCTTCCCTCGTCTTTGTTCTCACAAGTTTGTAAGAAGGATAGGAGTTATATGTTTTATATGTATATTATATTATAAGATATTATGTAAGGAGTCTTGTATATGAATCTATGCCTGCTTGTATTTTTTCTTAAGAAAAAGTATTTATTTTCCAGTTTTCAAAGAACGCAGCGATACAGTGTCGAGTCACATGCTCCTATTTTAATATTTAGTTTGTAAAGTAGTCGTAATACTTCTTGCTATCAGAGTGGCACACCAGAAGCATGACATTCTGATAGTGAGGGTGCTACAGCTACTCCCACTGCCTTTGGACTCATCGTGCGCGTCGTCGACCAAGGAGCACCTCTGACCCGTCACTGCTGCCACTAGGGTTTACCGCCGCCGCTGTGCCTTGTCATCGCCATAAGAGCCGCTTTGAATAAGAGAAGGAAGGGGCACTGCTTCACGCCATCGCCGTCGCTGTCGCCGTGGGTGGAGCCGCCGTCGCCAAGGTCCGCCGTGAAGAGGAACGCGAATAGAAAAGATAACAGGGAAGTTGCTATTGGGGATTTGGGGAAAATGGGTCTGTTCTGCCTCTGCCGCTTTTCCTCATCTCCGTTGCATTTTGAAGTTCCAGCTCCTCCCTCTTCTGTTGAATTTCAAAACATACGAAAGCCTCTGGTTATTTTAAGTTTTCTAAATTTTTGATGTTTCTGATTGTTATTTCCTTTGGATTTTCTTTTCTGAAATTGTTCTCGGTTATGGGAGTTTAGACAAGTATCTCTTTAACAAGCCAAAACTGGCCCTGAATTGGAGCCAGAGATTTAGAATCATCAAAGGAGTTGCTTCGGCTTTGCTCTATTTGCATTAAGGATGGGAGCAAGTTGTGGTCCATAGAGACATAAAGGCCAACAATGTGCTACTGGATGCAGAAATGAATGATAGAGTAGGGGACTTTGGTCTTGCAAGGTTGCATGACCATGGAAGCAATCCTTAAACTACTCATGTTACCGGAACTTTCGGGTATATGGCCCCTGAGCATATCAGAACAGGTAAGGCAACTACAATATCTTATGTATTCAGTTTTGGTGCATTTCTACTTGAGGTTGCTTGCGGAAGAAGGCCCACAGAGAAAATAGAGGAATGGCTTGACAATGCAATTTGTTAAGATGCACTGCTTTAGGATTCAATTCTGTTATTTACTTTTGTTTTATGAGCTTTTCTTTTGTTTTAATTCAGTTTTTCACATTCCTTGATGTTATCCAAACATGTAAGTCTACTATTGATAATATTATTAGCTTCTCCAATTTTGAGTGCGTGAATATTAGTTGAAATTCACTGTGACTTCTTTTATTTTGAAATGCATGTTCATTGCAGCATGGTGGAGATCCTTTTGTTCTTATTTTTGCGGATTTTGCAAATCCAGCTTATGCAGCAACTGCAATGAGTACCTTGCAAGGTACTCATTGAAAGAAAGTTATGTATTTGTTCATATAAATCATCTAACTGAATTATTTAAGTATGTGATAACTTAGATGAAGGTCGTCAAATTATAGGATATATTAACTTGATTTGTAGATACAATGAACTGAGTTTATTTATTGAATTTTTTAGTTGAATTTTGCTTGTGTAATGATGTGCTCAAAGAAAAACTTGAAGAGCAACGAACACGGTAAAGAGGAAGAATTAGCTCGAGTGAAAGCTCAATTGGAAGCTCAACAAGCCGTTGTGAACTCTTTCATAGCGCGCTTTGACAATGAAAGAAACTACACAATTAAAGGTACCTCTAAAATTGCTTATGGTTTTAATACATATTCATAGATGATTCATATATTATTAGTATAGTTTAATTGTATATGGATCTATTTATTACATTTTACTTGTGTCATGGTTGATAAATGACAAATCTCGTGTATTATTTGGTTTGATAAATTTATTTGTGTATTGGCTGAGAAACAAGTAATGAATTGGTTGTTATTGATGGAACCGTAGACTGTGGAAATATCCAAGTTTTAGGGGAGGTTCTATCAAAATTTTTCTAAAAATTTTGAATAGAACTTAATGGAAAAAAATTGTAATTGGTGTTATATCTTTTTTCTAATTTTTTGTTTCAGTTTTTCTCATTTACAAGAGTGCTAAAATGGTGACAACATGCTACTTAAAGGACTCAAGAATATTTTGACTCATAGAGATATTAATCTATGTTAGACTTTTAACTTTTGGTTGAACTTGTGAAAGAAATATAACTTGTAGAACTAATCAATGTAGATATTAATGTTATTTTGTTTTAAAACAATTTTAGTTAAACGAAGCATGTTTGAATTCTTTATGTTTTTACATATTATGTAAATCTTGTCTTGCTCAGTAAAGTAGTTAATATATTAATTAATTAAAAAAATAATTTGGTAAATTATGTATGTAATTTGTATTAAAAAAATGTTACAAAATAAAAAATGTGTTTTTGTAACTAAAAAAAAAGTTACAAAATCAAGTTATATTTTGTAACAAAATTTTATGATAGAAAAAAATATATTGTAACCAAAAATATTTTGAGGATCAAAATTTGTTATCACTTTTGTAACTAATTTTGATTTTTGTGTCAAAAAAAATTGTTACAAAGTATTACTTTAAATTGTAACAGTTTTATTTTTTGTTACAAAAATTTTTTGTAACAAGATATACTGCAATAGCCCTTTTTTGTTACAAATTCCCTTTGTTTCAAAATTCTGGTTTTTTGTAACAATTTTTTTATTACAAATATTATTTTTTCTTGTAGTGCTTATACCATTTATTCTTTATCCTTCAATATCAATTTAAATACTCATTTACAAGTTATTTCAAAACTAATTCAAATTCCTATTTACATCCTTCATTCTTATCTACAATGCCATAATCTATCCGAATTCAAGCCTACGTTCCCATAACTCCCGATTGAAATCTTAACTTAAAATTTCAAAAACTCTTCAAATCTTTACCAAAAGTTGACGGAGTGCACTCTAAGCCAAAATTCACCACCCTTCGTGGGTTCTCTCAGTTTAATCACAACACAAAGTTAGCATTCCAACTTCAATACAACTCAGCATTTCAATTCAACATCTCGGATTTGTCATTCAAAACAAATTATTTCCAATTTTCAACATAAAACTAAAATCGATATGGTCTAATATCGTAATAATTATCCTTCAAACATAACATTTTGCACTCACTTATCACCCAAATCTAATTACATACCTACACTCATTTTCACAACCATTTCGGAATTTATCTAATCTCGCAGCCACAATCAAACTCAATTACCCAGAACTAATCATTTGCATTAATCTGCTAACCTTTCAGGTATTCAAAGCCTAAAGTATTTCTTACTCACTCCCTACTACTACTTGTGTCTATTATCCTATATCAACACTAGTGCAAACTTTCGCTCCATCACTCTAATTTTCATCCGCTAAGCATCCAATCATTCATCCTTAGGTACTAAGCCATAACTTAACATAATATTTAATCACTATATTCCATTTATGATAACTAAAATCAAATGCCAATCAATGTTAAACTTAGTCAAATTTGAGCCTAATTCATGCTCTACCTACCTCAACACTTAAAAACTCACCTTCTATCCATTGTTACCCCAAGACACCATATATAATCGAAAGGAAGTATTAAATGAGAAGCCTAAAAAGGAGTAAAATAAAATCGTGAATCGGGAACACTCACGTATTAATGAAAAGGAAAGATAAAGCGCGTTTCTATAGGCAAGTTCCAAAAGAAAATAAATACATACATATGAGTTTTTCAAAATAAGTGTGGAGAGATTCTAAACAAAATATAAACAGAAGTCCAGTAAACTTTGCCATCTCTCAGATGAATCATAGCTTACTGCTGAGCTCCAGAACCTGCATCTAAAAAATAAGAGATATATATAGAATTAGAATCCCCAATCCATGGGTTCCTAGTATGGTAAAAGTGCCAAATAGATACTGCATAAGGTAACACGAACTCACTAAGCAATCTTAAATTCCATACTACATCATATCCATCCTAAGTTCTTACTCATCCATATTTAGGCAACTATCATATTCATCCTAAGTTTTTACTCATCCATCCTAAGTTCTAAATCTAATTCAACATTTCTCATACTTCTACCACTCTCCAATAGAATAATTCCAAAACCATAACCAGCCTCAGATAATTCGACTTAGTAACCCTATCTCAATACATCAACTTTCCACTCGTAGCAAGTGAAATCACTCCTCTGCAACAACCCAGGAGGCTCAAATCATCCCATTAAATATTTACCTTTTATTATTTAACCATTTCGTCATTCGATCTCAACAAGGATAGCCTTTAGCATGCCTAAAGCACCAACACATTGAAGTTATTCTAAGAACTCTTAGTGTGCAAGCATTGGATGAAGAATGCCAAGAGTGATTTCATGAAGTCAAACATCGATGATCCAAGTGATTCTGTTGTTTGGGTGTGTTGGGTGCTGAGTGTTCTAGGTTGATGGATGTTGCATGTAAGAACTCAAGTGATTTTGTCAAAGCAATGAATGATAGTCAACACAATTACAAAACTCTAAAAGCGAGGTGAAAATCCACGAAATGGTAATTTAGACGATGACTACGTTGTTGACCCATTTGTGGTGAAGAGTAAGGGAGCTACTAAGAAAAACTCAAAATTTAAGCAACAGAGAAGGTGTTCAAACTGCGGTGTGACTGGGCACTACAACAAAAGTCGTCCTAATGTTCCTGGTAGAATCCCAAAGGAGCTGGTAGACGATGATACAGAAAAGAATATCATCAGCCATCTTGACATCTAGAATTTTGTTGTATGGTGATTCGGCATATTATGTTTTGGATTTATAAACTATGTTATTTTTATGATGTTGTAACGGAAGATGATGTTTGGTTTGTTATCAGCGCAAAAGACATGACAGTGTAAAAAATCAGTAGAAGATGGAAAAAGGTAGGAACATTGGTGGTGGAACAGCACCAACCTCAGCAGCTAAATTGGCTTTTACTAATCAAGTGAAAACATCAAATCCTGGTCCCAATATCCCTGATCTACAAGTAATGAAGAATCCGGGAGGAGTTCCAAACTAGCTGAGTCCGCTATTGTGGCCACTGAAACTGGAATGGCAGATTGATGATGATCCAGATTTTGGGATGATTGGTAATTTTGTACCATTTACTAATTACCTTTCATTGATGTTTTGTATAGTTTGTATTCATTGATTGAATTGAAATTTATTGAACTAGGAAGATTATGTTTGTAACACCCTAATTTTTAGCACGTCATGATTGTACTAAAAATAAAGCGTTACTACTCTACTTTCTTTTTATTAGCTATTTAATATTGAGCCTTTAGTTTGATATCGCATTTCAGTTTTATAGAAAATTCCAAAAAATTGTTTTTTGTAATCAAAATCACATATCAAAGATCTGCAAATAATAATAATCACATAACTATTAATAACAATAAATGCTATACAAATGAATTCAATATAAAACTTGAATACATTACCTATCCCTCTGGATAAAATAAAAGTTAAAGCAATAAGGGCGAGGGAACTCTATAAAAATAATAGGTATCACAAGTAAATCTACTAATTGTCCACAGCTTCATACTGAATCTTCAAACCTGTTACTGAAAGGGTGAAAGATTTTGGGGTGAGAACAAACCACATGTTCATAGAGAATGGGAATGCCATAAAAGCAATGAATTTAATGCAAATAATTAATTTACTTAGTAAAACTATTTTGTTAAACCTTTGGAAATACTTTTCACTTTTACTTTAGATAATTACATAATTAATTACCTTCTTTAAATTTTTGAACATAAGACAAATCTCAATCACAACCTCAGTTCTCAGTCACCTTAATTTACCAACTAATAGCACAAGAAATAGATCAACACACAAATAAATTGCAATAAGACAAACAGCACAATCACAGAGAAACTAGATAAGTAAACACAATCAAATGCAAATGTGTAAACAACATGATGCATGTCTATTCCTAACGCAGGCCATGAGCTCATGTGTCGGTTGCCTACCCGCTCCTGACATTACCCGGGCACGAGTCCTATATATGGCTTTCCAGAAGCATACAGTGTGCTTATATAAGTCTTACGACTAGGCCGCATACACTGTGACTTTCAATGTGCTTACATCTGAAAAATAGTTCTCAGTGTGTAGGCGTCCCCACTATACATTTGGCACTAAGGCCTAAACAAAGTCGCATCTGCTCTCTTGTGGCAAACATTCCTTTAATTCATATATTCTTTTAGTCTTTGTTCTTTGCTCTCCCGTGGCAGAAATTCCTTTAATTATCTCCCTTTCCTTTACTTTTCATTCCTCTTCTTTTCTTTTTTATCAAACCGAACTCAAAACATAACTTAAAGAAAATTCCCTTCTCAAAATATTGAGTTTAAAACATTATACTTTTCTTCAAAAATTGATTTGAAAAAAAAACTCTTTTCGTAATAAATCAAAATCAAATAATATTCTTAAATCAGATTTACTTTTAAATAACACTTTAAATAAAGTCTTAGAATTTTATAAAAAAAATTGGCGGCATTTCCTCTAAAATTCGGGCTTTCTCAACAATTCATCCACCTTTTCGCAACAAGTATCAAATAAAAGGTTCTAAATCAATCAGAAAATCCACAATTCACAATTCACACATAATCCATCAATCCAACTTCCATCTCATCAATTCATCACTAATTTTCACAAATGATTAATCCATATTTTACGATAATTTTTTGTTAAAATTGAGAGAATTTCATCATATAAACCTACACTTATTCCCTTAAATAGCATGCTTTTGAGCTTTCCTCATAAATTATGCTTGATTATGAACACATGCTCTTTTGTGCTGAATTTAGTTAATTTTATTCCATTTGTCTTCCATTCGATACCTTGATGTTGTTTGAGAGTGATTTCAGATGTATAAGGTAGGGATGGCTTGCAGAATGAAAGAGGAGCATGCAAGGAGGAGGAAGCATGTAGAAACAAAGGAGAAGAGCATCGCGATGTGTGCGTGCACACAGCCTCTTGTGCATACGTACAGGCAGCTAAGGAGAGCAAAGTGTGCGAGCGCACAGCATCCTGTGCGTCGCATGATCATTCAAAGCATCGCGAAGTGTGCGTGCGCACAACCCCTTGTGCGTACGCATAACCCCTTGTGCAGACACACAACCCCTTGTGCGTACGCACAACCTGAGATTTCCACCAAGTGTGCGTGCACACACGTCTGTGCGTATGCACAGGTACCCGCACATGCCTTCATTAAAAATGCACGTGACTCGCATTTTTTATGGCTTGGAAGCCCAATTCTGATGGCCATAGCTCATATTGGAGGGCGGCAAACATTGGAGAAGCATAACATATCATAAGGAGTAGTAGTAGATTGTAGTAGGAGGCTTTAAGTTTAGTTTTTCTCTAAGTTTTCTTACAGTTGAAAATTATCGTCGGTCTAGAAATTCCTCAATAGAAATAGAATTTCTTCATTGTAAGCATAGTTCTAAACTAACTAATAACACTCAAATCAAATTTTAAATATTTTTGGTTGTCACAAGTACAAACCCCAATGAAAATTAACCGAAGTATTTAAACCTCGAGTCATCTCACAAGGAATTGCAATGAAGTAATCAATTATTGGCTATGAAGGAACACGGGCAAGAAAAAAAATGGTAATAAAATAAAGCAACAAACGAAAGAAAGTACATAATAAAGGGAGACATACATGGCAAGGATTAAGAATATAGGCTTTCTATCCTAGTCATTAATCATAACATAATAATTATCAAGAGATTATCCTATTTCGTCATCTTCAACATCGGGAGAAAGTACAATATCATCTCCAACGTAGGAAGAAAGTCAAATAGGACTAGTTAATCTCAATCCAAAAGTCCTAATCAACTTACTAATTGAATTAGCAAGAGATTAGAGTCAATGAAAACAATATTAACTAACAACTCTAGATCACCAATCTAAATTGGGTATTAATGACTCAAGATTGTCCAATTTCTCTTTCTAAGCCAAGAATGCTCAAAAACTACTCTAACATCCAACCAAGCATTTTGCAAAACTTGGAAAGCATAAAAGGAAAGCATGTTAAATTGCAAGAAATATAAATTCTAACAACTACCAATTGCAGGGAATTAACAATAACTACTCAATTAAGCAACAATAAACAAAGAAACATCAAATTGCATTAAAGAAGGAAATCCAAATCCAACAAGAGTCATGAACATAAAAGCAACAAAATAAAAGAAATAGCAAGTAAAACTAAGGAAGCAAAGATGTAGAAACAAGAAATTGTAAAGAAAACAAGATGAAAGCAAGAATTAAATCCTAGATCTAAGATGCAATTAATCTAAGAACCCTAATTCTAGAGAGAAGAGGGAGCTTCTCTCTCTAGAAAACTAACCTACATGATGCTAACCTAAAACTAATTGCCCCCCCCTTTGTCCAATCTTCAATTGTGCATCAAATAGCCTCATAAATGAGTTAGATCTGGGCCTGGAAAGCTCAGAAATCGCCCCCAGCGAATTCACTTTAATGAGGTCACGTGACAAACGTCACACGTGTGCGTGGTCGACGTCTGCACGTCGCTGGCAAATTTCCTCCTCACGCGTACGCGTGGGTGACGCGTGCATGTGGCTTTGCAAATGTCCTTCTCATGCGTACGCTTGGATGACGCGTGCGCGTGGCCCTTAATTCTCCAAATGCTCATTTCTTCGTGAATTCTCCACTTTGCATGTTTTTCTCTTCACTTCTTCCATCCAATCCTTGTCTTATGAACCTGAAATCAGTCAACAAACACATCAAGGCATCGAATGGAATTAAAGTGAATTAAATTTAGCTATTTAAAGGCCTAAAAAGAATGTTTTCACTCTTAAGCACAAATTTAGGGAGAATTACAAAGCCATGCTATTTCATTGAATAAATGTGAGAAAAGTTGATAAAACCCACTAAAATAAGCACAAGATAAACCACAAAATTGGGGTTTATCATTTTCTCTCAACACGATTAGGGTTAATATTAGGGTTTTACATTTCAAATGCCATTTCCATTTTTGATCTTGGTTTGTGCTAGCCTCGATTGTAAGTATCTCTTAATTACTACTCTTTATAGTTACAATTTTGATACTCTTTCTTGTAGTTAAAGTCATAGTGTTAATATATATACTTTTTGTAATTTTGATTTTTTGTTGATAATTTTGATGATTGATGATTGTTATATGCTTGGTTGAGTTGCTATTGTTGCCTTTGATCATTTGTTGCTCATAGTTTCAAGCATTTTCTTAATTTTATCATGATTTGTGTTTTTGCCCACCAAGTGTTAGTGAAAATGTCAATTTTGATTATGGGTTAAATTTCCACCTCTTGGCTTAGGAAAAATGAGCGATTGGGTTCCTAGAGTTGGAATGTCCAACATTTAGTGATAATTCTTGGATTGTTAATTGTTCTTGTTTTCACTAACATTAATTTGTTGCTAAGGTAAATTAGCAAGTGAGTTAGGATTTGTGGATTAAGAACAACTATGCTCACTTGACCTACTCTTCGATGTAAGGGTTAACTAAGTGAGATTAATCCATTACAATTGTCATAATTGCAGTTGCAACAAGGAAAGGATCCCTAGCTCATCCCAAGCCAAGAGTCCATTTATGCTTTGAATCACACACACACATACATACATCAATTACTTTTATACCATGCTTGTTCATATTATATAGCTAGTTCTTTAATTCCTTTATTAGTTTATTACTTGCAATTTTGAATGTTCTTTTATTCTTTTAATTGTTTATCTCTTCATTGAAAACTTCTTTTGCCCTCACAACCGAAATTGTGCACTCATTGATCACAAGTCCTTGGGAGGCGACTCGGAAATTCAAACTCCCGGTTTATATTGGTTTTGATTATGATAATTTGTCCTTCTAAACTTTGGTGGAGGATTCTTCATCGGTTGGGAACTATACTATCAATGGAACTATTTTGCGTGAAATTCCTAACCGACATTAAACCTTCACACCAAGTTTTTGGCGCCGTTGTCGGGGACACTAAGTGAAATGAGTGCTATAATTTTGGTTATTGTGAATATATGAATAGTGTGAATAGATACTTTTCTTTGGTTGTTTGATTCTTTTTGTTAGTAATTAGGATTTTTGTTTCTTTTGTTAATAGATGTTTTTTGTTCTTATTCTCTATTTTCCTTTATGAGCTATCACCCTTTTGGCTTGGAGTTTAGTTATTACAATGTCATCGGGAATAGCAATCTTGATGACGGTGTGCACCAAGGGTTGAGCTATCACTTGAGGCAGAAGCCACATTTATATGATTAATCATCATGGCAACCTCCTCCACCATACCACTATGATCATACTTCATCCTCTAGTGCGTACCAACCACCATATTCCTATGAAGCCTACCCTCAACATTCTCCTCAACCACAACATCCTCAAGCCTCACTACATCACCAAATACTTCCATGGGATCCACTTCCATATCTGTAATACAAGATTTTAAACATTTTCCGAAATTATTTTTAGTTACATTTTTTAAATCATGAATCATTCTTCCTTGTGTAAATAATTATTCTACAACATAACTCATGAAAAAATGTATTAGATTAATATTTTAGTGTATTTTTCGTGAAGAACGATGTTTTCATTTTTCAACTTCAAAAAGCTACACTACTCATATATGTTCCATGTTTATGACTATGAATATATTAGAATAAAAACTATTTATATGTTTATGCTTTCAATTTTATTATTTTCGATATTGTAATGCCTAAAAGATATAAATTGTATTTTTTAATTAAAAAGGAAAAAATAAAGTACCTTCTTTGCGATAAATTTTTTATACGAATTAATTTTCATTAAATTTTATGTACTCTTTAGAATACTATAGTAATGTTTATTTATTATTTAGTATCTATTGATGCTTTAAATATATATTTGTAATTTGTGCGTAACAATTTTCATGAAACTTTAAATACGGGTAATAAGAAACAAAAGGAGGTGAACTCACCCCTCAACAAGAACTAATCTCAACACGTTGAAACTCATTCACCACCCAACTACAACCAGTACCACCACCAGCATGAAATTATTTTTACTAATGCAGTTGATAAGATGACAACGGCCATAACCTCTCTGACGAACATCCTCGAAAAACAAACACAAATGGCTTATCCATTGTACGCTCTTAATAGAACTAGATTGGACAATCTGTACATAGAAAATTTATCTATTAATAATACGACAAATATCAATAATTCAAAAACAAATAACAAAGTTGACATAGATAAAATAATGATTAAATTCATTCGATCCCAAGAATGTCATAAAATAGTTGTACAACCCAGCCTACACAAATTCAACCTAGCAACAATTGTGATAAGCACGCAAACGACGTTACTCTCAAGGAGCTCTTCAAACCAAATGTCTCCCCACGAAGATCATCTGAATTAGATTGGAATTCAAATACGGGAATATATATTGGTAAAAAAGGTACTTCATCATTTGGTTTGCCGCGACATTCATGTGGCTCGAAAATTCCACAAGAATGTGTATAAAAACTTGAACTTGTGTTGTAATGACATTGTTTAGTATTACTGTTTTTAATTTTATTATTTAATTACACATGATGATGGCTTCGTATTTGCAGTGGATGCTCATTAGTTTTAGACCACCAGAGGACATGATTCTAACAATGGATGAGCTTGCTTGTGCCGCTTATATTTTTGGCCCAGATTTAAAGTTACCAGTTAATCGGTAAATCCTTATAACGTTATTCGATTTGATGCATGTCTATTTTATACTATGGTAACAACAATTTTCTGAACTAAATATTTGCATGTGTATTTGTAAAGGGATGAAGTACTGGTGTCAACTCGTACCTCTTATGCAAATAGAGAAAGTTTAGCCACGTTAAATCCATGAGAATAAGTCATCCAAGATGTAAATATTGATTTTTTATTATTTAACATGAAAAGTACAAAATGTTGATGTTATGTATCGTAAAATTAAAAATATACAAATGTATTCGTTTGTAGGTTATAGATTCCCTTGCTTGCATTCTCATACAAGAGCATAAAAAGCTTAACAAATTGCCATCCATATGCTTTCTACCAAAAACCTTTTAGGTAAGTTTCAGTACAAAAATACCAGAGAAATTTTTTATTTCATATTTTGTTTAATTTAAGTTTCAAGTAACATATGAATAATTTGATGTCATGTTATTTTATGAGAGTTAAGCCCCACTTTGGTCCCTGAGATTGGCGAGTTACACTGATTTGGTCTCTGACTTTCCAATTGCTATAATTTAGTCCTCCAGATTTAAAAAAGTGCACCAATATAGTCCCTCCTCAATGCCGTTAGTGAGATAGCTCAAGTCTTGCCATGTTGGACATATTAAAACAACGTTTTACACGTTTTGACGCTAAAAGAGCACTAAATGATGTCATTTCAGGATTTGAACAATATTAAAAGGGAGGGGTATAACATTTTAGTATTGTTCAAACCCTCAAACGATATCGTTTAGTGCCTTCTTTAGTGCCAAAACGCATACCATGTCATTTTAATATGTCTAGCATGACAAGACTTAAGCTACGCCACTAACGGTGTTGAGTTCTGGCGACGGAAGATATATGAAGAATTACATTGGTGCACTTTTTTCAGTACAACTCGCCAATCTCAGGGACCAAAATAGGGTTTAATTCTATTTTATGACAACATAATCAACAACTAGCACTTACATGGTCCAGACTACCCAATCAACTAAGGGAACAATATGCAGATAACTACATGTATAAGATTGAGTACTTGTCAAGGGTAAGTCCTTTAATTTTTAGTAAATAAAATATGATTTATTTAATTCCATTTGTATGTTTATCTTAATCGCATAGGCTCACAATCCTCATTATTTTGTAAATAAGTAGATTTTTGTCCCCATCAACGACTTCAATGAGCATTGGTTCCTGATGATCATAGACATTAAAAAAGAAAAGATATTTGTGCTTATTTTTGTACCAGACAAAAACTATGGTAGGCTATTATCAGTTGAAACCATGGTAAGTAGCCCAATCTTATTTTTTAAAAGTAAAATTCTTTTTTTAACTTTTATTCTCTATTAATTTTAAATATTTTGTATATAACAAAAAAAAAACATCTCATCGTTTGAAATTACAATTTGAATTTGTATTTCAAGATCCTCGCTATATCGGTTTGTAAGCTAATAGTAGTTTTTTTAATTTGAAATTAAGGTTCATTTATTAACACTAATATCGAATTAATAATTTTTAATTTTTTATAATCTAACCATTTTAGACAGATAATAAAAATTAACCCGTTACATTGCTTGCGCTAGATAGTATCAAACCATATATTATGTCACATAGGCTATATTCATTGAACGAATGTTAGACCACAAATCTTTCTATAATTCTTGTGAAATCACTGTACCGCGGATTTCTAAGTTTCATATCATGGAACCGTCCGACCTGCCACAAATGAGGAAAGGCTCGTAAGTAATATTAATTTATAAAATATTTTACTTTCATGTCTATTAAGTTTGTTATGTATGAATCATGTGTTCGATTAAACTGATAAAGTAGTACAATCACACATTTAACAAAACAGTAATGACTGCGGTATCTGGGTTGCTCAATGGATGAAAGAGTGCGGGTGGACTGATTATTTTGGCATCACGGTAACCAATCTAATTTATTTTCTAATTTTTTTATTATTATTAGGAAAAAATGTAATATATATATATATATATATATATATATATATATATTATTCTATGACTGCTGTATCTAGGTTGCTCAATGGATAAAAGAGTGCGGGTGGACTGATAATTTTGGCATCACGGTAACCAATCTTATTCATTTTCTAAATTTTTTATTATTATTAGGAAAAAATGTAATATATATATATATTGCTTCGTACTTTTTAAAATTATTAGGTCTATGACAATGATAGGAAGAGGCTAGCAATCGACTTAGTGAGCAAGGAATTGAATATGAAGAAGTCAGAAGTTATGGATAAGGCACATGCATATATGAAAGATATACTACAAAAACAGTTACGACTACAAAAAGATTAATTTTTTTTATTTTCATCCCATTTTATATTCGCTGAGACATTTCATATTTTGTTATGAATTTTTTAGTTTAAGTTGTTCTTTTATTATTATCCTAACCTCGAAACACATATCTAACAAACTTGGTGGAGTTAATGTATAGTATATTTTGTTATCTAATCGAACCTACTATTGAGTCATTTGATGTTTATTTCTGTGCTTAATAAAAGAACTAATATCATTTAGCTCTAATTTTTAGCTTTCAAGATAAATCAAAAGATATAACTTTTATGTATTACATAATTTAAAAGATACTTATTATATAGCTATTTAATAATATTCTGAACTTAAAAAACTATTTAATAATACAATTGAGTTTATTCAAGATCATAGTAAGAGACCGAGAGACAAAGAGAAAGTTGAAACTTTCTAACTAATTACGAGGAATCATCGCCATTAAAGCTATTAAATTTGATTATATTAAGTGAGTATTAAGAAGCAAACCTGAACAATAGATATAAAAATTTTATGTCTCTCAGTCTTAATATAATGTTTCACTTAAAGTAACTATTGTTTCTGGATAGTATTCAAATGACGAACATAATAATAAGAAGATTCACATTCAATTATGAAAATCAATTTCATCCTGAAGATATGATATCATTTTTTTCTAAAAATGTAAAACCAAGCAATAAAATATAGTTTAATTAATGTGTACATTGAAATAAATGTGACTTGTATATAGTAGCAACCACACGTGGAATTTCAACAGTTGCTTTTTGTCTCAATATACTATATTAAACTGCGACTTAAATATATTACATTTATGTGCTATTTTTTATTAACTTAGTTCGAAATAACAAATTTTGATATTATTTTTTAGGATTACTGACATCAAATTTTGATAATTTGGCCAAAAATTTTAAATATTTTATGTCTTAATTCTTCTAGCAAACCTTCAACAACTCATAAAAGTTAATAGAATAGATGGTTGTAGATTATAGTGATAAACAAGGGTAAAAGTTGCGATGATGATACGTGGTCATAATTTGTAAGACCCAGAACTTTTGAAAAGTTATTATGAACTAATTTCAAATTATATATTTATTTATTTACAGTTTTAAGTTCATAAATTATTTTATAGAAGATAATTAAAGGTAGTTTTGATTAATTGGATTTGAAATAAATTAAGATTTTTATCCGAACTCTATAATTTTGGATTATTTTCCTATTTACTATTTAAAGTCTTAGAAATTCAATAATAATGATGTTTGGAAATTTAAACTAGAATTTTATCTGAGAGGGCTGCGGACCTGGAACCGCCGTGCCCAGTCACATCGTCGTCGTCTCTACCTAGCGCCACCGCTGGTGATAGGTTGCCGAGAAACCACGCTGCCATCACTGGAAAACACTGCCGATAAGGGTCTTGTAAATGGATTTTGTCCTTTTTGAATTCTGGGAATACTATAGTCACTGCATGTTGCTGCAGCCGCCGTCTGGGTCGCGTGGAGGGAGGAAGAGCCGCTGGGTGTTACCGCACCTTGCCTCCGCCGCCTCTGCCGGCAGAAAAACAGCCGCTGAGTCCTCTGTATTGGTAAGCATTTCTGATTCGGAAAGCCTTTTTTCGCTGCTCTGTAAACTTATGCTGAGGTGTTGCGGTGTCGTCTGTCATAGGGTCGTGTATTCGTGCTTGCATTTCGTGCTTGGATTTTGTGGCTGCCTCGTTTTGTCATTTCAGTAAGTATTTATGTTTCAAAAATCCCCGCGTTAGTGTTCTGTACGTGTATTAAAGTTTTTGCGATATGAATGTTCTTAGGATTTAGAAATCAGGGTTGCATGTTGTGATTTAAAGCTGTTTATGCTGTTGCGAAAGTGTGCGGGGTTGTGCTTTGAAGCTGCCAGTGATTTTAGGTTGAGACAAAAGAAATTCTGAGGCGTTTGGGTTGTGGTTTCAACGTGTCGAGGTAGGGGCCTTTTTCAGAAAACTAAACTTTATAATTCGGAGTTGCTATATATGGATATTCAAATGAGTATTGTATTTCTGGTGATTGTATAAGTCTTATGTGTTGTTTGGTTGTCTTGGATGGATATGAATGCTTGATTGATTCGATTATTGTTTGGTTTTCTGAAACAGACTTTTTTGAAGTGTTTCTTTAAAGTCGTTTCTCTAAAGTTTTGAATCAAGTTTAATTCGTTGGAAATTGATTTGAGTTTGAATTGGTTTTCTTGAAATATGAAAATGGTATGCATCTTTGGATTCAGTTGCATTTTGAGCTGATTTGGTTTTGAACCCTTTGAAGAGGGTTGCGAAATAGTTTAGTTAGGACCCGGAGAGGGTGGCAAGTCCAAATTTTAGGGGATGTGCTGCCGAAATACCCATGGAATTCGGACTTTATTGAAAAGTTATTTGGAAAATTATGAGTTAAAGGCTTTCACTATTTTACTTGAATTATTTAAGAAAGTTATGAATTAAGTTTTGAAATGACTCAATGAAAAGAGAACTAAGATTTAGTGTTACTTCCTAAGAAAGGCATTATATTTTTGGGTGTAAGACAATTAGATGAAAGTTATGTTTTAAGCCATTTTGAATGTGAAAAAGATTTATATCTCTAAATTTAACTTGTGGATTTCAATTTGGAAGAGATTTTGCTTTAAAGCTATTTTAAAGGTGAAAAGGGTTTATGTAATTGAATTTGATTTATGGATTTTTACTTAGAGGAGTTTTAGTGAATTTGGAAGAACTTGGATTTCGATTGATAAATCCAATTTTTCGACATTTTAAGAAAGATTAAAGTATCCTTTAAATTTCTGGTTTAGAAAAACTAAAATGATTTTCGGGCCATTGGGAACGTTTCAGATTTTTAATATGGGTTTGAGAATGGTTTTTGGGTTTTAGTAAAAGAAATGGTCTTGAAAATGTGTTCTGCGTACTTGTTTACACAACTCGGTTTGGCTCAGATTCTATTCTTATTACTCACATAAGGAATCCAAGGTTTGAAGGACTTTAGACGAATTTGAGGAAATGAATTATGTTATTCTCCCTTTTAAATTTGAGACTCTGCTGAGGAACTTTTGTTACCAAATCCTGTTTTAGAATGAATGATTTTGAATCTCTCGAAAAAGGCTTTTGATTTGGTGTGGTTTCTGTAATGTTTGGAAAGATGTGGTGGAGAGTGACCTTATTTTAAAAAGGGGAATTTACATTTGAGGAGAAGTGGCTAGTCACCACGTGCTCAGTGACCATGTTTTAAAAAGGGGAATTTACGTTTGAGGAAAAGTGGCTTATGAGCCTGAAATGATTTGAGGAATGGGGATTTTAAAGCCAAGGCTGGAAAGAATTGATTTTTGATTCCAAAGTAAAGTGATTTGAGAAAAAGTTATTTATGGCTTGAATGATGATTTTATGAGTTTGATGATGTTGGATGGTGGAAGTGCTATTATGTTATGAGCCGGATGGCTGAGTATGAATATGGATGATTATTGAGTTAATAAGGTGATTGTTGCACTTCCACTTATCTGAGATACAAGTTATCTTGGCTGAAAGCAGTGGCGAGCCACCACGTGCTCCAAGTTGAGACTCGATACTTTGCTGATCCCATGTCGTAAGTGTGGCCGGACACTTTGAAATTTCCGGAAGAGCTTGCCCCCGTGGATAAACACCAGTGAGGGTGTTATATGTTTATGTTTGAGAATTACTTGAGTAGGGGATGCACGACAGGGGGACAATCCAATGGTTAGCTACTAGGACTTGTTGGGTTGGCTTTATAACCGACATATGAGACTCATCCGCTACTAGGACAGGCATTCATCATATGCATCTATGTAACATTGTTTGGATGTGCATATTGTACTTGGTTTGCCATTGTGATTAATTGTGTTTAACTGCTAATTGTTCTACTTGAAGTAACTGTTTGTTTGTGCTTGAACTTTCCTACTTGTGTTTGCGACTGAAACTCTGTTGGATTATGGTGGATTGGTTGTTGTTTGGATTGTTTGGGCCTAGGGCCGTGGTTGATCATGAGGTGGGCCGAAGGCCATGTTTGATTTATGTTTCTATTTAAAAAAGTATGAAAAACTAAACTAGTTCAGCATAGACTTAATGAACCTATGCTTGGAATAGGTTGGTCATTCATGTTGTTAGGAAAATCCTTTTGAAAGGCTTTTATATTTTTTAAGAATTAACAGTTTTCTCTTTCAGAAAGGATTTTGGAATTTTGATATTAAATCTTTGGTTTTGAAAAGTTGCATAAGGCGGTTATTAATCACTGTAACGGTTTTATTTTCACGTATCCTATTATAGTAATTCTCAAAAACCCTCTACTGAGAACCCTTTCGAGGATGATGTTTTCACTCCCTTACAAGTCTTTTCTCTTTTCAGGTTATGGATGAAGAGGTTTGGAAGAGTTTAGTAATTTCCTTTTTGTTTTAAACGATGTTTTATGTTGTATTAGTTACTTTTTCTCTCACCTTTATCTTTACGAGTTTTTATAAGAGGGATAGGGATTTGATTATGTAATGCTTGTAAAATTATTAATATGTATTGATATCCTTTGTAAGTATTGATATTCTTTTTAAAAGTCTTTTGGGCGGTAATACAATGTAAGTTTTAAACAGGCTAATATTTTAGTATTAAATACTCTGAGAGTGGTCGTAACACCCGAGCTATCAGAGTGACGCAGTCGGAAGCGTGACATTTTGATAGTTAGGGTGTTACATAATTCATAACGATTGGGTGAAGGGAAGGTAGCAGGAGAAGAAAAAAAATCAGAAAGAAGGCCAAGGTAATTTAATAGTCAATAACGTGTATGTGTACAGAGAATAGTATATAGTAAGAGAAAGAATAGTATTTAATATGGTAAAGGGATATTACAAAAATGTAAATTAATGTTTTAAAAAAATAATAAAAATAAAGATAATTTAAAAAATTAAATATAAAATTTAAAAAATATTTTTTATCAAAAGCAGTTCAGTACACTAGGCTTGAGTAGTGTTCCATCCAGATTTTTATTTTTAATATTGGGCCCAAATTGGTGTAATCCACCAAAATGCCCAAAAACCGTGTTTGATGCTGTTGTGGGGATGAAAGTGAGTATTTTCGTCGGATAGGAATTTCACACAAAATAATTCCGTTGATAGTATAGTTCCCAACCAACTAATAATTCTCAATCAAATTTTAATATTTGGTTGTCACATGTACGAACCCCAATGAAAATTAACCGAAGTATTCAAATCTCGGGTCGTCTCACAAGGAATTACAATGAAGTGATCAATTATTGGTTATGAAGGAACAAGGGGGGTTTGATTTGGTATTTGACAAGAAAAGTAAATAACAAGAAAATAAATGACAAGAACTAATAAAGAAAGGGAAAGAACTCTTGGCTAGGCATAGGAGTTGAGATCACCCATCCTTGTCTACAAACCATATATTGACAATTATGAGGGACCAACCCATTTAGTCTACTTCTATGCTTGAAGTACGTATAATGTCTACTTCAAGATTGAAGTACATCAAATAGGCTTGATCAACATCAATCTATAAGTCCTAACCTAGCTACTAATTGACTTAGTAGTAGGCTAGTGTCAATGGTTATCAAATTGACCACTAAGGGTTCTCATATCACCAATTCAATGAGACCCAATGACTTAAGGTCACCTATATCCCTTAGCCTAAGCCAAGAGTAAAGAAAACTACTCAAATACTAGAGAAAAAATTTTAATAAACATCTAGAGTGCAATAAAAGTAAACAACACAAAATACAAGAATTAATGAAAACCATAACTAACACAAACAAGAAATCAACAATAGCAATGGAGATAAAGATAAAAAGACATAGAAATATAAAATAGCAGTAAAAGGAAATTCAAATCAACAAGAGTGCATCAACATAAAAATGACATGAAAGGGAAATTAACAACAAGAACTAGAAGAGCAAAGGTGTAATAACAAGGAATTAAAAGGGAAAACTAAATCAAAACAAGAATTAAAAGTTGGATCTAAGAAATTTTAACCTAAACTACCCTAAATTCTAGAGAGAAGGGAGAGCTTCTCTCTCTTGAATTCTAAC
Organism: Arachis ipaensis; assembly: GCF_000816755.2. Lineage (NCBI taxonomy): Eukaryota > Viridiplantae > Streptophyta > Magnoliopsida > Fabales > Fabaceae > Arachis > Arachis ipaensis. The sequence goes on along the minus strand of NC_029793.2, from coordinate 74,265,275 downwards.
CTACAACATGATGAAACCTATACTATGATTGCTCCCCCCATTCCCTTGCCATACTTGGGTTCAAAAGCATCAGAAATGAGTTGGATTTGGGCCTCCTTGAGCTCAGAAATTGCCCCCAGCGTTTTGCTTTTAGTGAGGTCACGTGCCGCTTATCACGCGTACACATAGGTCATGCGTACTCGTCGCATTGCAAAACTCCTATTCACGTGTGTGCGTGGGTGATGCGTGCGTGTCGCTGGCGAATCTCCTTTTCACGCGTACGTGTTGGTGACGCGTACGCGTGGCCTTGAGTTCAACAAATCCTCATTTCTTCATGAATTCTCCATTTTTGCATGCTTTTTCTTCATTCCTTCAACCCAATCTTTGCCTTTTAATCCTGAAATCACTTAACAAACATATCAAGGCATTGAATGGAATTAAAGTGAATTAAAATTAGCGATTTAAAGGCCAAAAAAGCATATTTTTACTCTTAAGCACAGATTAGGAGAAATTCACAAAACCATGCTATTTCATTGAATAAATGTGAGAAAAGTTGATAAAATCTCCCGAATTTAACATAAGATAAACCACAAAATTGGGGTTTATCAAACCTTCCCACACTTAAACTAAGCATGTCTTCATGCTAAACCAAGAAAGACAAGAAAAGGGGTATGAACATTTATTCAATGAAAATAAACTATATAAACCTATCTACATGCATGCAACTAGATGCAAAATGATTCTACCTCCAAAATGATTCTACCTACTAGCCAAAGATGCCTAGGCATCACAACACCAAACTTAAATCTTGCTTGTCCCCAATCAAGTAATAAAGCATAAGAAGAATGAATGAGAACACAAAGAGATATAAGCCCTTATTGAAAGATATTTAATCTTGCTTCATGGGGTTTCATGTATGACATCTTTGAAGTTCATAATCTTATTGGTTTCTAGGTTATAGCATCCTCTTAAGTACTAACTCTGCTGCTTCTTCTCTGTTTTATAACATTTTCTTTTATTGAAACATAGGAAAACAAAGCATACAATTCAAGCAAGATGGAGTGATATAGGTGCTTAACTAGCAAGCCAAAATAAAAATCAACCTAATGCAAATGAATCATGACTAACAAGACACTAATCAACAGGGGCACAATTACACTTTCAATTAACACATTTAAGCTAGAGACAGTCAAGTAACAATACAACCTCTTGGTGTCCACTTGTTTCCTCCTTATCGTCACCATCTTTAGCTTTTGTATCCTTCTTTATCTCCTTAGATGATGGTGCATATTTCCTCCAAGAGATTGAATGACTTCCTGCAAAGATATTGAAAGTTGCTTGTTCCCCAAGCACTTGAGAAATGGTTAGCATGCATGTATGTTTGTATGCTTCTGAACTTACTTTGGTGTGTAAACACCAAACTTAGTTCTTTGCCTACTTCTATATTCAGCAAATTTGAACATCATATGCTTTTATTAATAAAATGAACTATGAACTAGAAAGTAAATAGTTGTTAAGTAGTTCTATGATTGTTTGGAGTTGGTGACTAGTCATGCTTTTTAGGGGGTTGCAATGTGTTTTTAATGAAATCTGTGGTGGAACACCAAACTTAGCATCACATATTCAACCTTGAATTGTTCACTTATGACCCTACTTTGGTGTGCAACACCAAACTTAACTCCTTGCAATACAGGAAAATCTACTTAACTCTTTTATTAAAACAATTAAGAGAAGAAAGTTACCTCTGGTTGGGTTGCCTCCCAACAAGTGCTCTTTTATCGTCACTAGCTTGACGTCCTTCATTCTTGTTCAAGCTAGCTCATGAATGCTCTCCTCTTTGTTCCATGGTCCTCCCAGGTAATGTTTCACCCTATGACTGTTTACTGTGAATGTATTCTTTGAATCTTCATTCAAGAGTTCACGATTTCCATGTGGGGAAACCTTAGTCACCAGATAAGGACCGGTCCATTTAAACTTGAGCTTGCCAGGGAAAATCTTGAGTCTGGAATTATACACTAGCACTTGTTACCCTGGCTCAAAATCTCTTGTAATTTTCTTGTCATGCCATCTTTTTGTTCTTTCCTTGTAGATCTTAGCACTCTCATAAGCTTCTAGTCTAAATTCATTCAGTTCATTGAGTTGTAGTAACCTCTTTTCCCCTGCTGCTTGAGAATCAAGATTGAGGAGCTTGGTGGCCCAAAAAGCCTTGTGCTCGAGCTCCACTGGGAGGTGGCAGGCTTTGCCATAGAGTAGCTGAAATGGTGACCTCCTGAGTGGTATTTTGAATGCAGCTCTATATGCCTAGAGGGCATCATCTAGCTTTCTTGCCCAATCTTTCCTTGTAGCTCCAACCGTTTTTTCTAAGATTCTTTTCAATTCCCTGTTTGCTAGTTCAGCCTGGCCATTAGTTTGAGGATGGTATAGTGTAGCCACTTTATGAGTAGTATATCTATGGAGCAGCTTGTCCAGTTGTTTGTTACAAAAGTAACTACCACCATCACTGATGAGGCCTTTAGGCACTCTGAATCTGGTGAAGATATACTTCCTGAGAAACAGGAGAACAATGTTTGTATCACATGTGGTTGTTGCTATGGCTTCCACCCATTTGGAGACGTATTCTACTGCCACCAATATATACTTGAATGAGTACGATGGGGGAAAGGGTCCCATGAAATCTATTCCCCAAAGGTCAAACAATTCTACTTCCATGATGAAGTTCTAGGGCATTTCATTTCTCCTTGTTAGGCCCCCTGCTCTTTGGCATTCATCACAATAATTTACAAAATTCCTGGCATCTTTGAATATGGATGGCCAATAGAAGCCACTCTGAAGAACTTTGGCAGCTGTTCTTTCGGCCCCAAAATTCCCACCATAACCTGAGCTATGACAGTGCCATAGGATATTTCACATTCACTTTCTGGCACACACCTTCTGATCATCCCATCTGGATATCTCTTGAATAGAAAGGGTTCGTCCCACAAGAATTGCATGGCTTCAGTGAGCAACTTCTTCACTTGTTGCCTGGTGTAGTCTTGAGGAATCCTTTTTCCCACCTTGTAGTTTGCAATATTAGCAAACCAGGGTGCTTGTTGAACTTGCAATAGATGTTCATCCGGGAACTTCTCACTCACTAGTTGTGATGCTTCTTGATTTGCTTCTTGTGGTATCCTTGACAAAGGATTTGCAACTTGGTTCTCACTTCCTTTTCTATCCCTCACTTCAATGTCAAACTCTTGTGGCAACAACACCCACTTAATAAGCCTTGGCTTAGCATCCTGTTTAGACATGAGGTACTTGAGGGTAGCATGGTCAGTGTAGACTACAATTTTTGACCCAATTAAATATGGCCTGAATTTATCAAATGCATATACAATTGCCAATAGTTCTTTTTCTGTAGAGGTGTAGTTTTTCTGTGCTTTATTTAACACTCTACTTGCATAGTATATGACATGATGCAATTTATCCTTCCTTTGTCCCAACAAAACACCAATTGCAAAGTCACTAGCATCACACATAAGTTCAAAGGGGAGTCTCTGATAAACCACTATTTTATAGTTTATCCTGTGCTTAATCTAGTTGTATTTTATTTATTATTCTCACACTTATTCATACAATTCACATGTTTTACGTTTTCCTTCCTGATTTTGTGCTATGATTGAAAACATGCTTCTTTGGCTTTAAATTGATAATAATAATCCTCTCTTATTACCATTCGATACTGTGATATGTGCGTTAAGTGATTTCAGGGATTACAAGGCAGGAATGGCTTGGAGGATGGAAAGGAAGCATGCAAAAGTGGAAGGAATACAAGAAACTAAAGGAACTGCTAAAGCTGTCCAGCCTGACCTCTTGGTACTAAATCGATCATAACATGAGCTACAGAGGTCCAAATGATGCGGTTTTAGTTGTGTTGGAAAGCTAACATCCGGGGCTTCGCAGTGATATATAATTTTTTATAGCTACCCCGAAGCCAAGTGACACGAATGCGTGGATCACGCAGACGCATGACCTGGCAAAAACGCAATTCACACTGACGCGTGGACAACGCTTTCGCGTGACTTTGCAGCGACCTGTACGTACCAGAAATCACCGGGGACGATTTCTAGAGTGTTTTTGACCCAGTTTTCGGCCCAGAAAACACAGATTAGAGGCTATAAAGTGGGGGAATCAATCCATTCATTAACAACAGAAAAACACAACTTTTATATTCATAATTTTAGGTTTTAGATGTAGTTTTTAGAGAGAAAGAGGCTCTCTCCTCTCTCTTAGGTTTTAGAATTAGGATTTTTCTTATTTTATGGTTATTTTCTTCATACCAGGTTCAATGTTCTTTTACTTTTTATGTTCTCTTCTACTTTTATTTACTCTAATGCTTTTACTTGTATTTGACTTATGTTGTCCAATTGGCTTATGAACTCTTCATGTTAAGATTTGAATATTCTATTTAATGCAATTTGAGGTATTTCAGATTAATGATTATTTTATTCTATTTATGATGCTTTCAATTTAATTTAGATTTATTTTCCTCTTTTAGCTTTGGTTAAGTAATTGGTGACACTTGAGTTATCAAACTCAGCAGTTGATTGGAAATTGGGATTGCTGATTGATTTGGATCCTTCTAAAGCTAGTCTTTCCATAGGAGTTGACTAGGACATGAGGAATCAAGTTAATTAGTCCACTTGACTTTCTTTTATTTAGTAAGGGTTAACTAAGTGGGAGCAAAATCCAATTCTCATCACACCTGATAAGGATAACTAAGATAGGATTCCCAGTTCTTATACCTTGCCAAGAGTTTTCTTTATAATTATTAATTTATTCTTCTTGCCATTTAAATTACTTGTTCCCTATTTCAAAAACCCAAAAATATCCAATTTCATAACCAATAATAAATCATACTTCCCTGCAATTCCTTGAGAGATGACTTGAGGTTTAAATACTTCGGTTATAAATTTTATTGGGTTTGTTACTTGTGACAACCAAACTTTTGTACGAAAGGATTCTCTGTTGGTTTAGAAACTATACTTACAACGCGAATATTTTTATAAAATTCTTTACCGACAGAAATCAGATCATCAAAAATGGCGCCGTTGCCGGGAAATTGAAAACGTGTCCCTTATTATTGGTTATTGTAAATATTTTATTTTGCTTATTTATTTGTTTTTATTTTTGTTTTTAATTTTTGTTAGCTACTATGAGTTCTCACCCCCGTCACTTTGAGTTTGGTTCTAATATTGTTAAAAAGAATGGAAGCTATAACAGGAACATGCATCAAGGTCAAAACAATCAAAGATGGATGAAGCCACGAGGATCTGATCAACCCTTTAGGCAACAACACCTTCCAAAGTACCATGGACGACAACCATTCAACAATGCATGTCGAGACAATAGTTATGGTGGACCCCTTCGTGACAACCATCACCCACCAAATTACTATGGTCAAGAGCCATTCCGAGGTGCATACCAAGATGATAGATATAGTGGACCCCCTTGTAGTTACCAACAAGCCCCATCATATGCCTATGAACCACCTCCTCAACATAGCTTTGAACCACCATACTCACAAGCCACCTACAACCATTCACCTCCATATGACCCTAACCCTTACCCACCCCAATTCCAATCCAATTACTCCCAAGAACCACCACCTCCATATGCATCATGTCCATATCCATCAACCCAAGAATCACAGGCTTGCCTCAAGGGAACAGTAGATCAATTTCATGCAACCCTTCATCAATTGGAGCAAGCAATAAATCGATTACTTTCCCGATGTTCGGGCACTCAAGGAACCCCCATGGCTTCATGTGGAGAATCTAATGAAGAACGTAGCATGAAGGAGACACTAGAAACTCCGGTGGACAGTAAGGAGCATGATTTTGTACTAGAACAACTGGAGGAAGCCATAATTATTAAAGAGGAAGAAGCGGTTGAAGACTTAGAAAATGCTGAACCTCCATGGGAAAGTCAAATCCTAGAGCCTCCTTCCAAGATGTTTGAAATTGATGTTGAGGAGGGTGTACAACCTCCAAGACATATCATTGTTGAAGACTTTGAAGAGGATGATCAAGAGATGGATTCAATCATTAATGAATTCTTATCTACATTTGAATCCTCTCCCATTGGACTAGATATGTAGATCAAAGAAGAAGAAGCACAACCTCCCATGCCCTTGGTGAACAACGAAGAAGAGATTGAATTGGAAGAAATCTACAAAGAGGAAGATGTTGAAATTGAAGAAGCTTGCAAAGAGGTGGAAGTTGTCAAAGAAGAGCACAAGGGAGTGGAGCTTGCAATCACCTTGCCAAAGTTGTTGGAGACCTCTCCGCCTAAGTCATCATCATCCTTCACAACATTCAAGTGGGTAAAATTCATATCCCTTAGCTTTCTCATCCCACTTGAATATGGTTTACTTGAGACAGATGGTCAACTTAGAGCTCTTTGTGGCATTAAGAGTAAGATGGAAATGGTTAGTAGTAGGAGTTGCCCTGCAAGGTTTAATACGGGTACACACTCCAAGTTGAAGTGCAAGGATTGGTGTAGAGCTCGATTGAATGGGTCTAGGAAGTCGTTTGGGTACTTCATTGAGAATTCAGATTGCTTGCCACCTGGTTGGAACAATGATGATCAACACAAAGACGGGTGCAAAAGCAAGGTTTGGGACCCCGGAATTCAGTCTAGCAATCAACACTCTTGGGGCCTTGTCACTTACTTTAACTTGCTTGAAGGATTTATGCAACTAGTGTGGGATCCCGGAGGATATTGGAATTGCAAACATTGGTGGGGATTCCTGGATGAGTTCAAGCACAAGCCACCATAACAGGGAGCTCACCAAACGTCCAACTTAAGGACTTAAACCAAAAGTGCTAGGTGGGAGACAACCCACCATGGTATACTCTTACCTTTTTGTTCTTAGTTTTATTTTATTTTATTTTCATTCATGTTCATTCATAATTTCTGCATAATCATCTGCATTCTGCATACTGCATTAAAAAAAATACACGCGACGCGCCAGCGTCGTTGACGCGTTCGCGTCATAGTGCATTAGAAACCAAGAAGAAAAGAAGCAGAGAGTCACGCGAAAGCGTGGCTGGAGGCGTGCCTTAGGCACAAATATGCCCACGTGACCGTTTCAATGACGCATCCGTGTCATTCTGAAAAAGAGCCTCCCATGCGTTCGCATCACCCACGCGAATGTGTGACCCTGCGAATTCGACGTAAATGGGTGTAAGGCAGAGAGTTATAATGGAGCTGGGATGGAATGATGCTAGAAGCACAAGCCCTATAACGCGAATGCGTGCTCCAAGCGTCTGCGTCGTTTTCAAAATATGGCCATTCACGCGATCACGTAACCCATGCGAATGCGTCACCCTAAATTTTGGCAAAATACATTCAAAACAGAAAGTTGTGCGAACGCACGGCTGCACTCGCGCCAATAGGACAAATCAGACCACGCGATCGCGTGACCCACGCGTCCGCGTCACCTGAGCTTATCGCCCACCATGCGATCGCGTGACCGACGCATCCGCGTCACATGCGACGCACAGTTTATCCAGATCAGCGCCAACTATCTTATCTTTTCTTCCCCAAATCTAAATCTTTTCTTTTCCCTTCTTATTTCTTTCTTCTTTATTCTTTCTTACTTTCTTCTTCTTCATCTTTTTAACCTTTCATCCTTCTTCACTTCCATTCTATTTTATTTAATTTATTTGCATACTTTCATTCATTGCATTTTAATTTTTTTGCATATTTTTATTTATTTTCTAAATTTATTATTTTTTCATTGGTGTTAATTTTTCTTCTTCAACTGTTGCATCTTTTGTTGAATTATTCTGGTGCTTGATGACTTGTTTTACTCTGACTGTGTATTATTCTTCATAAGTCAATGCTACTCCTTCATGATACTTATATTATCTTGCCTTGATATGAACTTATACTGTCTTTCATTACCCACACTCCTCCCCTTTATTGCAAATTTTGCACCACTGGTATGACATATGCTTCTATTATTTTCTCACTTGCATGTTGTAGCTACCATGTAATTAAGACCCTCATTATTTGGCATTAACCCACCCAGACTTTATTTATTTTCTTATCTTTA
>NC_029793.2:74248358-74257078 GCF_000816755.2 Arachis ipaensis | reverse complement strand
ATATGGGGAAACAAACAAGTCCACTTGCACAACCTTTAGAGAAAGAGCATCAGTTGTAGCAGCCCGTCCACTTGCACATCTCAGCATGCACCGAGGACGGTGTAATCTTTAAGTGTGGGGAGGTCGATACTGATCTCCATGGGTTAGCTATTTCCTTCTCAAACACCAATGTTTTATTTTCTTTGTAGTTCATTGTTGCATTTGCATGTTTGATTGCATATTTGTTTGATTTTGTGCATATTTTACCACCACTTGGTTAAAGTAATATTTTCTTTTTCAAGAAACTTTTTAGAGTATTTCACTTATTTAAATTAAACTTTTTATTGAACTTGTCTGAAGAAATTTTATTTTGGAACATGGTTTAGAGCTCGAACACACAATACCTGTGAGATTTTTTAGCTTATTTGATTGGTTGCATTTTATCAACCAATATTTTATTTTTTGGTGTGTGTTTTTCTCTCTAAAATTGTGATCTTTGTCTTGCTTAATTCTATATTTTCATGGTTTAATGTATGCATGCACTTATATGATTGAGGCCTTTATTTCACTGAGCTTACATACCCATATGGCCTTAACCCTTCATTATCGCTTGCAAACCAATTTGAGCCTATTTTACCCCTTTGTTCTTTACTTTAGCACATCATTAACTCTAAGCGGAAAACAATATTGTCCTTAATTTGAATCCTTAGTTAGCTTAGACTAGTGAGAGTGCTCATGAATTAAGTGTGGGAAAAGTGGGTTTGGAAACATTTGGTTTAAGAATTGGGAGTTATATATCTTTATGAAAATGTGAAAGAAATGTTTAGGACATGTTCATGCATTCAATAATTTAATCATATGCATTGAGAAAAATAAAAGAAAAAAAATTAATATAGATATATAGAAAAAAAAGAAAAAAAAGAAAAGGAAAATAAAAATAAAGGAGAAAAAGAAAAAAAAGAGCAAATAAGTAAAAGGGGACAAAATGCCCCAAAGTAAGTGGTGAAAGCAATGCATATGTACTATACTTGAAAATAGGATGCATGAATATGTAGAAAACATGGTTAATGGATAGTTAGGTTTTGTGTTGTGATTACATAGATTGTCTTAACTTAGGTGGAAAGTTTAAGTTAATTAAGGATTCAGATTTTAGTCCAGTTGACCAAATACAATCCTACCTTGACCCTAACCCTATTACAATCCTTAAAAGACCTCTTGATATGTGTATCTGTGCATTAAATTTTTGTTGATTGTTAGATGAAGAGCAAGCCTTAGAAAGCAAGGTTAGTAGAGAATTGAGAGAGTCGAACCTTAAACACTTGAGTGATTAGAGTGTATACACTTCCAGTGAGGGTTCGATGCTCGATTCCTTGTTCCCGACTTTCATAAGCTATTTTCTTCTGCAAAGTTCACTTGTACTTCATTTTTTATGATTTGAATTAGTGAAATCTAGTTCATATTTTTTCTTAAAAGATTTGTTTACTATTAACCAAGTAGGTAGAAACATTTTGCATATAGTTGCATTCATATAGATAGGTTGCATTTCATAAGTTTTACCATTCCTCTTCACTCTTATAGTTTCTCTTGAGCTTAGCATGAGGACATGATAATGTTTAAGTGTGGGGAGGTTGATGAACCACTATTTTATGGTTTATCATGTGCTTAATCTAGTAGGATTTTATCCATTATTCTCACACTTATTCATACCATTCGCATGTTTTACGTTTTCCTTCCTGATTTTGTGCTATGATTGAAAACATGCTTCTTTGGCTTTAAATTGATAATAATAATCCTCTCTTATTACCATTCGATGCTGTGATATGTGCGTTAAGTGATTTCAGGGATTACAAGGCAGGAATGGCTTGGAGAATGGAAAGGAAGCATGCAAAAGAGGAAGGAATACAAGAAACTAAAGGAACTGCTAAAGTTGTCCAGCCTGACCTCTTGGTACTAAATCGACCATAACTTGAGCTACAGAGGTCCAAATGACGTGGTTCTGGTTGTGTTGGAAAGCTAACGTATGGGGATTCGCAACGATATATAATTTTCCATAGCTGCCCCAAAGCCAGGTGACGTAAACGCATGGATCACGTGGACCCGTGACTTTGCAGCGACCTGTACGTACCAGAAATCGCTGGGGGCGATTTCTGGACTGTTTTTAACCCAGTTTGCGGCCCAAAAAACACAGATTAGAGGCTATAAAGTGGAGAAATCAATCCATTCATTAACAACAGAAAAACACAACTTTCATATTCATAATTTTAGGTTTTAGATGTAGTTTTTAGAGAGAGAGGCTCGCTCCTCTCTCTTAGGTTTTAGAATTAGGATTTCTCTTATTTTATGGTTATTTTCTTCATACCAGATTCAATGTTCTTTTACTTTTTATGTTCTCTTCTACTTTTATTTACTCTAATGCTTTTACTTGTATTTGACTTATGTTGCCCAATTGGCTTATGAACTCTTCATGTTAAGATTTAAATATTCTATTTAATGCAATTTGAGGTATTTCAGATTAATGATTGTTTTATCCTATTTATGTTGCTTTCAATTTAATTTAGATTTATTTTCCCCTTTTAGCTTTGGTTAAGTAATTGGTGACACTTGAGTTATCAAACTCAGCAGTTGATTGGAAATTGGGATTGCTGATTGATTTGGATCCCTCTAAAGCTAGTCTTTCCATAGGAGTTGACTAGGACTTGAGGAATCAAGTTAATTAGTCCACTTGACTTTCTTTTATTTAGTAAGGGTTAACTAAGTGGGAGCAAAATCCAATTCTCATCACACCTGATAAGGATAACTAGGATATGATTCCCAGTTCTTATTCGTTACCAAGAGTTTTCTTTATAATTGTTAATTTATTCTTCTTGCCATTTAAATTACTTGTTCCCTATTTCAAATACCCAAAAATACCCAATTTTATAACCAATAATAAATCATACTTCCCTGTAATTCCTTGAGAGACGACCCGAGGTTTAAATACTTCGGTTATAAATTTTATTGGGTTTGTTACTTGTGACAACCAAACTTTTGTACGAAAGGATTCTCTGTTGGTTTAGAAACTATACTTACAACGCGAATATTTTTATAAAATTCTTTACCGACATAAATCAGATCATCCGTCTCCAATCTTGGGGTGTGATCATTAGTGCTGTAGTGAGTTTAGTTTTCAAGGTTTCAAAAGCATGTTTGCATTCATCATAAAAAATAAATGGATTGTCAACCACCAACAAGTTACTTAGTGGTTTAGCTATCTTTGAGAAATCTTTGATGAATCTCCTGTAAAATTCAGCATGCCCAATAAAACATCTTACTGCTTTCACATTGATTGGTATAGGAAGCTTTTCTATGATTTCTATTTTTGCTTTGTCAACTTCTATACCCTTGCTTGAAATTTTATGCCCAAGAACAATGTCTTCTGGTACCATGAAATGACATTTTTTCCAATTCAAGACTAAGTTTGTTTCTTGGCATCTTTTCAAGACAAGGGTTAGATGATGCAAACAAGTGTCAAAAGAGTCACCAAAAACAGAAAAATCATCCATAAAAACCTCTAAGAATTTCTCTACCATGTCAGAGAATATGGAAAGCATACACCTTTGAAAGGTTGCTGGAGCATTGCACAGCCCAAAGGGCATCCTTTTGTAAGCAAAGACTCCGAAGGGGCAAGTAAAATAGGTCTTCTCTTGGTCCTTGGGATCCACCACTATTTCCTTGTACCCAGAGTACCCGTCCAAGAAGCAATAATAAGCCTGACCAGCCAACCTTTCCAGCATTTGATCAATGAAGGAAGAGGGAAATGATCTTTCCTTGTGGCTTCATTCAATCTTCTATAGTCAATGCACATTCTCCACTCAGTTACTGTCCTTGTAGGGATGAGTTCATTCTATTCATTGAAGATGATAATAATGCCTCCCTTCTTTGGTACCTGGTGCACGAATTCCACACTTTCGTACAGCTGTACCAGCAAGTGCACTGGGTCATCCAAGTAATACCTGAGCGAGTCAGGGTCGATCCCACGAGGATTGTTGTTTGAAGCAAGCTATGGTTATCTTGCAGGTCTTAGTCAGGCGGATAGAAGAATTGGATTTGGAAGATTGAATTTTAATGATAATCTTAAAACCTAGAAGAATATCTGTGATGGATGAGGCTTGGAGTTGCTTTGTCTTTCTGAATTAACTCCGGTATTACTGCTCTCTTTGCTTGTGAGTGATTTCTTCATTGGCAGGTTGTATGTGATTGACACTGGTTTGAGCAGCTGCCAATACTCCTCCAGATCTGAACCCCAGTTTTAGTGCGGATCCATTCTGATTGAGGGTGAAGCTTGTATAGTTCATTCTCCTTGATGATCCTTGTCCTCATGCTTAATTTAAGAGAAATGGAAAAAGAGTGAAGGTAGAATGGTGGAATCTTATGCAATGCAATCTATTCTAAATGCAAGCTACCTAAATAAATCATGCAATTCTAATTACTATCCACTTATATATATAAAGCTTACATGTGGTTACATTGATTCATATTTTCAAGGAATCATATATCTACAACAAAGGCCAAATCATGTTAAAACACATTCACAATTGAGTTGAGTTAAAAGATTTCACAAACTTACAAGACAATTAATAATTAAATATGGATATATGGAAATGAGCTATTGAACCCTCACTGGATTTGTGTATACACTCTAGTCACTCAGTGTTTTGGGTTAATCACTCTATTCTTCCCTAGTCATGCTTTCTAAAACTTTGTTCTTCATCTAACCAATCAACAAATATCTAATGTATACACGCAAACATCATAAGGTCTTTTTCAAGGTTGTAATGGGGTCAAGGTAAAGGTGAGGGTATATATATAAGGCTAAGTGAGCTATAAATTGAATCTTTGATTAGTCTAAGATCTCACCTAACATATACATACTCTATACAGTTAAAATTATGCATAGCTACCCAATTTTTCCACTTTTGTATCACATACTCATGCTCCAAATTCTTTTTTATTTTATCCCATGTGCATTGATTTTTCTACTAAACTCAATATTGGGGAAATTTTGTCCTCTTATTTATTTATTTAATTAAAAAGGGATTTTTTTAATCTGAAACATAAACACAACATATCAATACATATGGTATTTTTAATTATTTTGGTTTCACATGAGTATGTTCCCAAATTTCAAATGATTTATAGAGTTAATACCTTCCTATCAACCCAAGTTCCCACAGTTTTCCCACACTTAGTTGATACATAATCTCTATCTTAAGTTAACCAAAGATTCAATTTGGGATTTTTAATTTGTTTTTCTGCTTAAAGCTAGTGATGTGGTTATAGAACAGAAGGGGATTAAAAAGGCTCAAGGGGGCTAACAAGGGTGACATAAAAGGGTAGGCTTATTTGGGATAAGTGAGCAACAACAAGTAATGGCCTCAATCATATGCAAGTATGTAAATACATTCTATATTGGACATATAGACTGAAACAAAAATAAAGATTGCAAGCATAGAAAAGAAGGGTGAAACACACAAGAATGGAAATTATGGTTAAATGTAACCATGCAATTAAGCTCAAAAACTCATGGGTTGTGTGTTCTTTAGCTCAAAAACCATATATCAGTTATGTATATCATGCAAGTAGGAATTAAAAGTTTCCATTCAACTCAATGTGAATCTTCGAATAGCTCTTATAAAAATAAGTATTTTCCTTGAAAAATGTTGTCAATTAACCAACATTTATATATATGGTGTGTGGATTGTTGTGATTCTGAAAAACTAAAATTTCTAGTTTACTCTTTTTATTTTCAATTAAACTAAATTATTATATGCTAAAAGGGTAAACTAAACTAATTAATCCATATTTTCTATATCACAACTAATAAGCTAAAGTGCAAATTAAACTAAATATCTAAGATATGTACAACCCAAAGTACAAAATGCAAAAATAAAGTAGAAATACATCAAAAGAAAATGTGCAAGTACTGAAAGACAAATATGATAAAATAAAATAATAAAAATACAGAAAATAAACAAAATAGGATAAAAAAGAGTCTGAAAGTAGTTCACCAAAAATAAAGTTTGCCGGAGATGGCGACCTCCCCACACTTAAATAATAGCATCGTCCCCGATGCTCAATCAAGCTGGGTGTGAAGAAGTGGTATCTCCGGAAGGATGTGCTGCTGGTGTCTCTGTGGGCTCTGGTTGTGGTTGTACATGAGGCTCTGCCTGTATCGGTACCTGTGAGTCTGATGGCTGTGTCTGTTGAGGCTCCTCATGCTGGGGCTCTGCCTACTGGGATGCTCCTTGCTGGTGCTCTGCACGTGCCTCCTCCTCATGATCATTCGCCTCCGCCTCAGATGGCTCTGATGGTGTCAGGCTCGGAGGGGATGTCATGGTGGCCTGATCGGATCATCAACTTTAAATGCTCATAGCGTCGCTTGCTGCGACGCTCAGATCTCTCATATCGCCGCTGGTTATGATGCTTCATCTGATCCAACCGGTCAAATAGGCGGTGCACGAGGTGGTAGATGGGCTTTGAAGCACGTGGAGGTACTGTGGTGGTGGCTGGTGCAGTAGGGGCTGAAGGGGCAGCAGAAGATGTGGCTTCCTTAGCGGAGGTAGTGAGAAAGGGAGGTCTGTAGCCGAAAGCCTAGAACTTTCTGTTGTGTGGGATAATCTTCTTGCAGTCAACGGTGGTTGGCTTCTCATCCGTAAGTTCCCAGGGCACCTCAGCTCGGCGACCCATCTGAGTAATCAAATAAGGAAGGGGCAGAGTGCCTCGGACATGGACCCTGGACATATAATACTGGATAAATCTGGGAAGGTACAGACCCTTGCCCTCCATCTCCATTACACACCAGATAAGGGTAATCATGGTAGCTGGCACCTCAGTCTCATGAGTGCTTGGCATCACATAGTTGCTCAGAATCTACTGCCATAGCCGAGCCTCATCATTTAGATAGATAATCTTTATTCCCTTTGGGGCCACTGTGGACTTGCCCATGACCCATGGGACAGTAGGATCAAGAGCTATAGTCTGCTTCACTGCATCCCAGTCAAACCTCATAAATCTCATATTCTCTTCATCCTGCTGATAACCTATGGCTGATCTGATTTAGGCTGGAGGTTGAGGATATCTTTAATTGCTTCCTCAGTAACCAGAATCTGCTTCCCTGTGAGCTGCACTGCATCTAGGGTCGTTTTGAAGTAGTTGCAGTAGAATTCTCTGACCCATGATGCATTAACCTCAGTCAAGTTCCTCTCCAGGAAGAACCAGCCTCTCTGTTTAATTTGTTCTGAGGTGTATTGTTGTAGTTCTTCTGGAATTTTAAGGGTCTTTTCCAGGTATAGGTTCCTTGAAGTTACAAAGACCGAATACTTCAGTTCACAGTATCTATTGGCAAACTTGACTGGGTCTGTGGCAGGCAGTAGCTGATCAGCCTTTTCTTGCGGGGTAAAATTCTTTTCCCACCAGGAATCATCATGGAGGATATCCAAAATAGTGGTAGAGAATTCTCCTCTCTTTCTTTCACCTGTACCTGTTTTGGTTTTTCCTTTTCCTTTAGTGTCAGACATCCTGAATAGCAAAGGGTCCAGGATAGAGTTTATTAAACTAAAGCAGAAAAATAGGTAAGCAATTAGGATATTATCAATACAAGCATAGAGGGGTAAAAGAGGAGTAAAATAGCAATATAAGCATGAGGTGAGTTTGAGAGATGTAAAATTTTGGACTGTATGCAAGGTAAAAGTCAGAGAATAAAAATCACAATCCAAGATCTATGATATGCGATTCTTGTTAATCAGGAACAACAATAATCATGCCTTGAAATGGGTTGAAAGTAGTTAGTTGAAAACGAATAGAGAAGTTAGAAAGTTAGTGCAGTTAAGAGTTAAAAAGTGAAGTTAAAGTAAGTGGCATGGTGTTGTGGTTCTTAATTAACAAAAATTGCACAAACTTGAATAACAAGCACCTCACATTCAAGCAGAGATTGCAATTTATTGATGATAAATCTTATAAATAAAAGAATTACAAAATAAAATTGAAATCATCAATAATGCTATTTAATTAATAAGGGAACCAGAAAGAATAAGAATGCTAGCCCATTCATTCATGAATTGGCTTAGTTGAAACCAATCAATGCAGAATTTAAAAGTACCAAAGCCAATTCAAGAATGGTAGTTGAGTGAAACAGTTTGCGAAAAAAAATCGGGCAGTATTCCGGCTATAAATTGGACGTTCCCGGGTAATAAACAGCAGCAGAAACAGTTTATATGATAATAAAGTAGTACAGAAAAGAGTAACAAATAGCAAGTCTCATGAATTTAGAATAAATAAACTCAATCTGTAGCAAGAAGTGCAATTCAGGTTGAATATTGTAACAACAACATTAAACAGTAAAGAACAGCATATGAACAACATCATCATCACAGCAGTTTCAAAATTGCGAGACAGATAAAACAAGCAGCAAGAACGGCGCAATTATCAGACCTAAATCCACTAACCACATTTTAGCTACCTAACCACCTAAAATCCACTATGATCATGCATCTCTAACTATCCTAATTTGAAAAGAATTTGAAAAATATGCAACTAACTAACTAACTCGGATAGGAATCAGTGCGCAGTGGATCCTGGTGGGCGCAGTAGCAGAATTTAAACGCAGAGAGAGGGTGGTGGTGTGGTGGGCGACACGATGGTGCTGGGAGTCCCGCAGTGGTGGCAGGGTGGCGCGGCGACGGTCCTTGGTGGAGGCAGGGGTG
>NC_029793.2:74156895-74248333 GCF_000816755.2 Arachis ipaensis | reverse complement strand
GTTACGCCTTGGGATCGGGGGAAGCACAGTGAAAAGGGGGGAGGGACATTGGCAAAGAAGAGGAGGAGGGAGGAAGTTGGTGGGTTGTGGTGGCGGCTGGTTGGTGGCGCAGCGCGGGGACGGCTGTGGTGGGGAGCGGGAGTGGGAGAGAAAGGGGGAAGAGACGGGGAAGAAGGTGAAGGAGTGGGAGAGGGAGGTGACGGAGGTGGTGGTAGCTTGTTCAGGGCGGTGCGGTGGTGGTTTGGTCGGTGGCGCGGTGGGAGTAGCGCGGCGGGAGCGGCGCGGCAGGAGTGGGGGGAGGGCAGAGAAGAGGAGGGGGAGAAGAAGAGGAAGGTGGGAGGAGGGAGGGGACGGGGGTGGGTAGCAGCTTGGTCGGCGCGGTGGTGGGTCTTAGTGGGGGGAGGGTAAGTAGATTCAAATCCACGTGGATGCGTGTTTAACGCGAACGCATGGTTGAGGCGGAGATGCAACAACGTGGACGCGTTATTATCGTGGACGCGTGAGTTAGGGATAATGAAAGTGACGCGTACGCGTGAAGCACGCGAACGCGTCGACTAGAATTGTGCTAAATGCACAAATCTAGCGTCGTTTTGGCGCAACTCTCTGTTTCAATTGAGGGGCAATAATTTCCACGCGACGCGTACGCGTTGCCCACGCTTACGCGTGGTGTGTGTGAAGTGAAAGTGACGCGTACGCGTCATTGACGCGCACGCGTGGCCCAATTGTGCCCAACGCATAATAGCCACACAATTCCAGCCCAACTTTCTGGGCATTGGATTGTGACGTCGATTTTGAGTCGACGCCCACGCGTGGCCCTTGCGCACGCGTGGGGTGATTTTTTTTATATGCAATATGCAGGATGCATATGCTTATGTGGATGTTATGAATGATTCTAGAAAAATAAAATAAAATAAAATAAAATGAAACTAAAAACAAACAAAGCGAAATAAATTTAAAATTGAAAAAGGAACGATCATACCGTGGTGGGTTGTCTCTCACCTAGTACTTTCAGTTAAAGTCCTTAAGTTGGACATTTGATGAGCTCCCTGTGATGGTGGCTTGTGTTTGAACTCATCCAGAAATTTCCACCAATGCTTACAATTCCAATATCCTCCGGGGTCCCAAACTAGGCATGTAAATCCTACGAGTAAGTCAAAGCAGGTTTTCAGACTCCAGGGGTGTTGATTATCAGATTGAATCCCAGGATCCCAAACCTTGCTTTTGTACCCGTCTTTGTCTTGATCTTCATTTTTCCAGTCGGGTGGTACGTAACCTGAATTTCCATTGAGATACCCAAACATCTTCCGAAACCCATTAAATTGAGCTCTATACCAATCCTTGCACTTCCAATTGGAGTGTGGAACCGTATTGAAAAATCTATCTCCACATCATCTTCGTATTCACTTGGGGAGGAATCTTCTAGCCTAAAGAGTTCAATTGTGACTACAAGGTCATCATTAGGAGAGCTTGGTTCATGATTGTCACTACCAAGAAAACTTGCTTCTTGATCTGTTCCGTCCAGTTCTTCATAAGATACATGCTTTGGGGGTTGTGCACTATCCTCCTTAGCATCGATTGCAAATTTTTTGACAGAATTCTCCACAATTCTTAATTCCCATGGAGGTTCAGTGTCTCTTAAGTCTTCAACCAATTCTTCTTCTTCGATAATTGTAGTTTTCTCTACTTGTTCCAGTACAAAGTCATGCTCTTTACTGTCAACCAGAGCTTCTAGTGTCTCCGTTGTACTGGGGTCCAATTGATTTATTGCTTGCTCCAATTGATGAAGGGTTGCATGAAATTTATCCACGGTTTCCTTATGACAATCCTGTGATTCTTGGGTTGACGGATATGGACATGGTGCTTATGGAAGTGGGGGTTCTTGGAAGTAATTGGATTGGAATTGGGGTGGATAAGGGTTGTGGTCATACGGAGGTGAATGGTTGTGAGTGGCTTGTGAGTATGGTGGTTCAAAACTATGTTGAGGAGGTGGTTTATTGGCATATGATGGGGCTTGTTGGTAACCACAAGGGGATCCACCATATCTATGATCTTGGTACGCACCTCGGAATGGCTCTTGACCGTAGTAAACTGGTGGAGGTTGGTTGTCATGAGAAGGTCCACCATAACTATTGTCTTGGCATGCATTGTATAATGGTCGTTGTCTATGGTATCTTGGAAGGTGTTGTTGCGGAAAGGGTTGATCAGATCCTCGTGGCTCCTTCCATCTCTGATTGTTTTGACCTTGATGCATGTTCCTGTTATAGCTTCCATTCGTTACAGCAACATTAGGACCAAAATCAAAGCGACGGGGGTGAGAGTTCATAATAGCTAATAAAAATTAAAATTAAAAACAAAAATAAAATCAAATAAACAAGCAAAAGAAAATATTTACAATCAAAGAATTGCAGGGAAGTATGATTTATTATTGGTTATGGAAAAAGTATCTTTTTGGGTTTTTGAAATAAGGAACAAGAAATTTAAATGGCAAGAAAAATAAATTAATAATTAGAAAAACTCTTGGCAAGGTATGAGAACTGGAAATCCCATCCTAGTTATCCTTATCAGGTGTGATGAGGATTGTTTAGTGCTCCCACTTAGTTAACCCTTACTAAATAAAGGAAAGTCAAGTGGACTAATCAACTTGATTCCTCTAGTCCTAGTCAACTCCTGTGGAAAGACTAGCTTTAGAGGGATCCAAATCAATCAGCAATTTTCAATTCTCAATCAACCGCTGAGTTTGACAACTCAAGTGTCACCAATTACTCAACCAAAGCCAAAAGGAGAAAAATCTAAATTATATATATCATAAATAGAATCAAACAATCATAAATCTGAAATACCTCAAATTATAATTAAATAAAGATATCAAATTCAACATAAGGATTCATAAACCAAATTGGGAAAACAAACAAACTAGAGTAATAGAATAAATAAAAGTAGAAGAGAACATAAAGTAACGGACATTGAACCTGGCATTGAAGTAATAACCATAAAGTAAAAGAAATCCTAATCCTAAAACCTAAGAGAGAGGAGAGAGCCTCTCTCTCCAGAGAACTACATCTAAAACCTAAAAAATTTTGTATAATGAATGTTGTATGAATTGTTTTTATTGATTCCCCCATTCTCCAGCTTCTATTCTGTGTTTCTGGGCTTGGATTTGTGCCGAAAAAGGGTCCAGAAATCGCTGGGGGCGACTTCTCCAATTTTCTGCACGTGGCGTCCGTCACGCATGCGCGTGGGTCACGTGTGCGCGTCATTTGGAGTTTTTCCTTCTGCAATTTTCTGCATGTGGCGTCAGTCACGCATACGCGTCGCTTGTGTTTTGGGCTAGGCACGCATCCGCGTCGTCCATGCGTGTGCGTCGCTGCCATTTTCTCCAAAACTCTTTTTTGTGCGTTCCTTCCATTTTTGTGTGTTTCCTTTCCGTCCTCTAAGCCATTCCTGCCCTATGGAGCCTGAAATTACTTAACACACAAATCACGGCATCGAATGGTAATAAAGGATAATTAAAATAAATATTTTTAAAGCATAAGAAACATGTTTTCACACATATCATAGAATAAGGAAGGAATTATAAAACCCTGCAAATTATATGAATAAGTAGGTGAAGAATTGTTAAAAACACTCAATTGAGCACAAGATAAATCATAAAATAGTGGTTTATCAATCCTACTTAAAATGCCACAGACAAGGTCGAATCTTCCGGATCTGAGGAATGTTGCGCATTTGGTTCTAGCCTCTACCACAGAGAACCTAATTTCCCCAGAAATCAGCTGAACTGATGTCTCGAGAAGTCCCCAACAAAGTCGTGGATTAGTCGTCTGAGAGACGTATATTCAAGCTGCGGTTCATCATTTTTCAATGAAAGATGCACTCTGAACCCATGTAGAATGTGAAAACCTTATGCTAGTTCAACGCATTCATATTGATGAAGAACGAATATACATCCTAGAATTAACCAAACACGGATCGAAGAGAAACAGTAATACTTTTATTAATTCATAGGACTCAGAAGGGCTCCTCCCCTCAACCTAGGAGGTTTAGAAACTCATACTGAAAGTAAAATACAATGGTGAAAACAAAAATAGGGCTGAATGGTGTATGATTTCCTTGAAAATCACGTAAAATACACTTTAAATACTAAACAGATGACTAGTAAGGGTAAAATAGTCTATTTAGTGCTATAATCCACTTTTGGAGCCCACTTGGTGAGTGTTTGGGCTGAGCTTTGATGAGATCCACGTGCTATGAGGCCTCTTGGGTGTGGAACGCCAGCTAGGGGGTCCTCTTTGGGCCTTTGGACGGTGGGCTCTGCTCTTTGGGCGCTGGACTCTTGGAAGGGGGCAGGAAACTGGCGTTGGACGCCAGTTTTGGGCCTTCTAATCCGAAGCAAAGTATGGAAAGCTCTAGAAGTTAGCTTTTCATATCCATTGAGAGCGCTTTATTTGGACTTTTGTAGCTCCAGAAAAGCGCTTCCGAATACAGGCAGGTCAAATCCGGACAACATTTGCAGTACTTTCTCTATCTCTGAATCAGATTTCTGCTCTAGCTCCTCAATTTCAGCCAGAAAATTCCTGAAATTATCCAAAAACACAAAAACTCATAGTAGAATCCAAAAATGTGAATTTAACACTAAAACCTATAAAAACTTAATAAAAACTAAATAAAAACAACTAAAAACTATATGAAAGTGTTGCCACAAAGCGTATAAAATATCCGCTCATCACAACATAAAACTTAAACCGTTGCTTGTCCCAAAGCAACGAAAAACACAGTAAGATAAAAAGAAAATTAAGATACAATAAATTTCTAAATTTTAAATGAAGCTTAGTTACAATCAGATGAGCGGGTCTTAGTAGTTTTTTCTTCTGAATAGTTTTGGCATCTCACTATCCGTTGAAACTCAGAATGGTTGGCATCTTTAGGAACTTAGAATCTAGATGATATTATTGACTTTCCTAGTTAAGCTTATTTTGATTCTTGAACACAGCTTTCTGAGTCTTGGCCGTGATCCTAAGCACTTTGTTTTCCAGTATTATCACCGGATACAATAATGCCACAGACACTTTAACTGGGTGAACCTTTTCAGATTGTGACTCTAGCCCAGATAGAGGTGTCCAGAGTTCTTAAGCACACTCTTTTTGCTTTGGACCATGACTTTAACCGCTCAGTCTCAAGCTTTTTACTTGACACCTTCACACCACAAGCACATGGTTTGGGACAGCTTGGTTTAGACGCTTAGGCCAGGATTTTATTCCTTTGGGCCCTCCTATCCATTAATGCTCAAAGTCTTGGGTCCTTTTACCGTTGCCTTTTGGTTTAAAGGGTTACTGGATTTTTCAATCTACCTTCATTTTCCTGCATTTTTGGGCAGTAATGGATTTTTCTGAATTTTTTCTTTATTTCTTTTTCGCCATTTTTCTTTCTTTTTTGCATGCATATTATTTTTTTCTTTTGCAACATGCTTTTTCCTTTTGCTTTTTTGATGCTTTTCTTGCTTCAAGAATCAATTTTCAGTTTTTTCAGATTATCAATAATATTTTTCCTTTTTTCTAATTCTTTCAAGAGCCAACATTGTAAAATTTTAACTTCAAATATGCACTGTTTAATCATACATGTAGAAAACAAAAGCAATGACACCACATTAACTAATTAAACTAACCTTATTTTAAAATTGAAATTTATATATCTCTCAATTCTTTTCAAATAAAATTTTTCTTTTAAGCAAGGTGAGAGATATATGGAACATTTTACAACTTTAAGACATCAATGGAAATGATCATGCAACAAGAACAAGAGAACAAACAAAACATAACAGAAAACAGAAAAATAATAAAAGGAAAGGAGATAAAAGAGAATGAATCCACCTGAATAATGGTGGCTAGTGCTCCTCCTTGAGGATCCAATGTAGTGCTTGATCTCTTCAACGTCACTCCTTTGACTTTAGGACGGCTGCACAGGCTCATGTGCATGCTTTCTAGTTTGCTCCATCCTCTTCTTCCATACTTAAAAGTGGTAGAAGTCAAAAGGCAAAGCTTTTGCAACACCAAATTTAAGAGTTTTGCTCGTCCTCGAGAAAATTTGAACAATGGGGAAGAATAGGGTAGAAGAAGGTGGGGTAGGTGGAGCTTCTGTGGGACCTACTGGTCCTGAGAGGCTAGGAAATCCAGTTTCCTTGCTTCTCTGTATTGGCGTTTGAATGCTCAGGGGCTGCTCCCTGGCTAGTGTTCAACGCCAGCAATGTTGCCCATGAAAGGTGTTGGACACCTAGCCAGAGCTCCCTGGTTGGTGTTCAACTTTGATAACACTCCATCCAGAGTGTTCTATTTTTACTGCTGTGAAATTTTTGTCTTTGTTCTGACTGCTGCATATGATTATGATCCTAAAAGAAAAACAAAAATAAAAGAAAATAAATAATTAATTAAGGTTGGGTTGCCTCCCAACAAGCGCTTCTTTAATGTCATTAACTTGACGGACAACTCCTTTCAAGGAGGAAGATAGTCATAGAGGAATAACTCCTGACTCCTTACTGGGAGCTTCCTTCCTGTGCTCTCATGGAATAGCGTAATACGCCTAAGAGACAGGATCTTGCTCACTACCTGAGGCAGGGTTGGGCTTGCAGCAATATGCTGGTGTCCCTGTTTGTCACTTCCCTCCTCCATGGTGAAAACCATGATGAGATAAGTGAACATTACCATTTTCCATGGTGAAAAGCCCTCAGTATGGATATTTTTGTTTTTTTTTCAGCACCTAGGTATCTTCCTTTTAGGGCCTTCCTTCTTTGTGGATAGTGTACATCCCACACCAAACTTACGTTTGGTTTTAGGAGGGATTGAATTGGTTCCACCCCAGGGAGGAGGCTTGGATGCTGAATTCTTTAGGCAAGTGCCTCCCTTGTTAGGCGGTAATGGAGGGTCAAGAAACTTGAACACCATCCAGTCTTTATGCAAGGTAATCCTTGCTTCTAGTGCCTCTTGGATTTCTAGCTTTTCAATTACAGAGAGTGGCATGAGGTTTATACTTGACCATAGGTCATACAGAGCCTTCTCAAATGTCATGGTGCCTATGGTGCAAGGAATTAGAAAGCTTCCAGGATTTGGAAGCTTCTGAGGTAGCCTCTACTGAACCAAAGCATGGAGTTCTTTGGTAAGCAGTGGAAGTTCTTCCTCCAGAGGCTTTGTACCAAATAACTTGGCATTCAGCTTCATAAGAGCTCTTAGGTACCGAGTAACTTGCTCTTCTCTGGTGTCTTCATCCTCATCCGAGGATGAGTAGTCATTAGAACTCATGCACTGTAGAAGTGCATGCAAAGGAACCTTAATGGTCTTTATGGTTTCCTTTGGGTCTGAGATAGAGGGTTCTTGAGTGGGGTTTAAGCACTCAAAGGGTGTGCTTTTACTGGCATTCAACGCCAGCTTTGATAACTCTTTGAGCATTGAACGCCCTTGCTGTCAACCCTTACTGGGGTTAAACGCCAGTTCCTCTAGCATTTTGAGCATTAAACGCCAGCAGGGATGTTCTTGCTGGTGTTCAACGCTAGCTTCCCTGGGTGTGTGGGTGTTAAACGCCCAGTGAGGGGTTCCTCACTGGCGTTCAGTGCCAGAAAGCCTGGGTGTTTGGGCATTAAACACCCAGCCAGTGCTCCCTGGCTGGCGTTCAATGGTAGCTCTCCTGCCAGGATGGGCATTGAATGCCTAGTAAGGGCTTCCTCATTGGCGTTCAGCGCCAGGCTTGCTACCAAGTTGGCCGTTGAACGCCCAGTGAGATCTTTTTTACTGACGTTCAATGCCTTCCCAGTCTCTCCAGATTGGGCCTCTGCCTCAGTGGAAGATATCAGATTTAAACTTAAGCCAAGATCCTACAGGGCTTTGTAAAAAATGATCTTTCCAACAAGGCATAGGATTTGAAAGGTCCCTGGATCTGGCATCTTCCTTGGTAGCTCATGCTGAATTAGGATACTGTACTTCTTAGTAAGTATCTCTATTTCATCTCCCCTTAGGTCCTTCTTTTCAAATACCTCTGTAAAAGAGAAATTGACTTGCAGCCTCTTAAGTGCTGCTGGGAAATGAGCCAACTGCCCATCTGCCAGTTCTTTCTGCACTTGTAGGAAAGATGGCTCTTGAGGCTCTTTCACCTCTGTAAGGGCGTGCTCAATGGCATTCTCAGGATCTTTCTGGTCCGTGATTGCCTTAAGTCCCTCAGTAGCATGCTCCTGAGATTCGGCCTCCTCGGTACTAATGAGGGCTAGACACTCTTCTCTCGGATTCACTTTTATTGCTCTGAGAAGAGTGTTATGGTGTTTCTGCAGCTTCTAAGGAAGATTCTTCTGAATGACTGCATTGCACTCCTTAGTAAGAGCTACTGTCTCCACTTCCCTCGAATCCCTCTTGTTGTTCAGTATTTCCTTCATGAACTTAGCATATGAAGGCATTTGTTCAAGAGCCTCTGCAAAGGGGATTTTGATCTCCAGCTTCTTAAAAGCTTCTGAAAATTTGGCAAATTACCTATCCTTTTCTACTTTCTGAAGTCGTTGAGGGTATGGTAACTTGGCCTTGTACTCATCAATCTTGGTTGATGAAGGCCGAGTACCTTGTGTATTGGAAGGGGGTTACTAGCTTGCTTAGGAGGGCTGTTATCATTATGTGACTGGCCTCCCTTGCTTGGGCGTTCAACGCCCTTGCTGCTGCCCTCCTGGGAATTTGAACGCCCAGTCTCTGCCCTTTCCTAGTGTTCAACGCCAAGAGGGATACCTCTCTAGGCGTTTAAACGCCCAGAGTCATCATGTGCAGAGACCTGGTTATCCTCTATGGGCTTTTTGTTCTTATTGTACTGAGGTTGGGTGCTTAAGATTTTCCCACTCCCCAGTTGAATAGCCTGGCATTCATCTTTTATCTGCTTAGATAACTACTGCCTTGTTTGACTCAACTGGGCTTCTACATTCTTGTTAGAAGCCTGAGTTTCTCACAGAGCCTCTTGCAGTTCCAACAGTTGCTAGGCAAGGGCTTGTAGTTGTTGAGTCAATGGGCATTCTGCTTTGGAGGGTTAGGTTCAACAGCTACTACCTTAACCTCTCCTTTTGTAGAGGCCTCAAGAGATGAGTACAGATGCTGATTAGTGGCAACTATCTCAATAAGCTCTTGAGCCTTTCCAATGGTCTTTCTTATGTGTATGGAACCACCAGCAGAGTGGTCCAAAGATATTCTAGCCATGTCTGAAAGCCCATAGTAGAAGATGTCTAACTGTACCCATTATGAAAACATTTCAGTTGGACATTTTCTTAGCATCCTCCTATACCTCTCCTAGGCATCATAAAGAGATTCACTGTCTCCTTGTTTGAAGTCGTGGATGTCCAACCTCAGCTGGGTCATCTTTCTTGGGGGGAAGTATTGATTTAAAAACTTGTCCACTAACTATTTTCAAGTTTTTTAACTAGCTTTAGGCTGGTTATCCAACCACCTTTTTGCTTGGTCATTTACAGCAAAAGAAAAAAGCAATAATATGTAGACATCTTAGTCTACTCCCTTACTGTGTACTATGTCAGCAATCTTTAAGAAGACTACCAGGAATTATATAGGTTCTTTCTGAGGAAGCCCAGAATACTGGCAGTTCTGCTGCACTAGAGTAATGAGTTTAGGGTTCACTTCAAAGTTACTAGCTTTGATGTGAAATATGCTAATACTTCTTCCATAGAAGTCAGTAGAGGGATTCATATAAGATCCCAGAGTTCTCCTGGACTCTTCATTCCCACTTGGGTTTATAATGAAGAAAGGTAGAAGGAAACGAAGAAGAAATAGGGATGGGAGAGATGAATAAAAACTAAAATATTTTTATTTTTATTTTATTTATTTATTTAAACCAAAATTAAAATTAATTAATTAAAAGAAATTTAAAATTTAATTATTAAATTTTGAAAATAGAAGAGAGAGAGAGAAGAATAAGATGATTTTCGAAAATTAGAGAAAAGAAGTTAGTTAGGAAGTTTTGAAAAATAGGAGAGAGAAAATAAGTAATTAAGAAGAGATTTGAATTTAAGATTTGAAATTTGAAATTTGAAATTTGAAATTTTGAAATTTGAATTTTGAATTTTTGAAATCTGAATTTGAAATTTGAAATTTTGAAAAAGATTTGAAATTTGAAAAGATTTAATTTTGAAAATTGAAATTTTAAATTTAAATTTTTGATTTTGAAATTGAAGTTTTAAAATTTTAATTTTAAATTTTTGAATTTTAAAAGTTGAAATTTTAATTTTGAAATAAGATAAGATAAGAACTTTGAAAAAGATATGATTTTTGAAAAAGATAAGATTTTTAATTTTGAAAAGATTTGATTTTTGAAAATTAAAAACTAAGATAAGATAAGATAAAAATTTAAAAAATTAAAATCTGAATTTCAAAGGAATTTTCGAAAATTATAATTAAAATAAAGATAGAAAAGATATTTTTTTTATTTTTGAATTTAATAAGGAGAGAGAAAAATAAGTAAAAGACACCAAACTTAAAATTTTTAGATCTAGTTACTCCTAGTGTGCGAAAATTTGAGGAAAAATACCAAGGAACACCAAACTTAAAAGTTTTAAGATCAAAACACAAAAAAGACACAAGAACACCTTGAAGACTAACAAGAACACAAAGAACAGGACTCAAAAAAAAATTTAAAGAACACAAGAACATGTAAAGAACACCAAACTTAACCAACATACAATTTTCGAAAATTAAAAGAAAATAAACAAGAAAATACCAAACTTAAAGAATTGACACAAGAATTAAACAAAGAAACTATTTTTGAAAAATTTTTAGAAAGAAAGATTCAAAGAACACAAAAATTTACCAAGAACATAAGCACAAGGCTCTAACCAAAAATAAAGAATGAATAAAGAAAAGACAAATATTTCTTGTAAAAGGTTTTTGAAGAAGTTTTAAAATTTTTGGAATTGAAAAAAAAAAGAAACAAGAACATGGAAGACTCAATACCAAGAACGCAGATTAAACAAAGGAAAGAAAAATATTTTTGATAAGCTTTTTGAATTTTTTTCGAAAATTTTAAGAAAAAAATAAAAAGATAAAAGACTAAAAAAGAACACAAACAAAGAGACTCAAACAAAATCAAAGATCAAACAAAGAAAAGAAAAATATTTTTGAAAAAGGTTTTTAATTTTTTGAAAAATTAAGAAGAAGAAAACAAAAATTAAAGGACTCAAACAAAATAAAATAAAATAAATTACTTGATCTAGGGAGCAAGACAATCCATCAGTTTGTCCAAACTCAACAATCCCCGGCAACGGCGCCAAAAACTTGGTGCGTACGAATCCCTACACCTTTCGTACTGTTGTACCAGCAAGTGCACTGGGTCATCCAAGTAATACTTGAGTGAGTCAGGGTCGATCCCATGAGGATTCTGGTTTGAAGCAAGCTATGGTTATCTTGCAGGTCTTAGTCAGGCAGATCAGAAGGTTGTTGATTTGAAGTTGTAGGAGTAATGTATGTTAAACCTTGAAAGGAATAAAGCAAAAGAGGTAGAAAATACTAAAAGGAATAGGGTTAAGGATTGGAGTTGCGTTGTCTTTCTGAATTAACTCTGGTATTAGTGTCTTCCTTACTTGTGAATGATCTTCTTCTATGGCAGGCTGTATGTGATCAATGCCATGGGTCATGGTCATTGATCTGCTCTGCTACAGATTGAACACCATTGGCCGTGGTCATCCAATCTGACGAAGGGTGAAGCACTTAGCAGTGCATTCTCTTGGCGATCTTACTCAAAACGCTACAGACAAGGTCGAATCTTCCAAATCAGAGGATGCTGTTTCTTAGGATTCTAGCCTATACCACAGAGACCCTAATCTCCCCGGAATTCGGCTGAACTGGTGTCTCGAGAAGTCCCCAATGAAGTCGTGGATTAGCTGTCTGAGAGATGTATAAACATAGTTGTTGGTTCGTGCTTTTCCGGCCAAGTATTCACACAAACCCAAGTAGACGCGAGTGTTTGTCAGGCACGTTCATCTAAATGTGATTAACAGAGCTAATTGGTTAGATCATCCTATTCACCACAATGAAGATCGGATTTTACATCTTAGAGATAAAACAAACACGGATCGAAGAAGAAATAGTAATACTTTTATTGATTCATAGGACTCAGCAGGGCTCCTCCCCTCAACCTAGGAGGTTTAGAAACTCATACTGATAAGAAAAGACAAGTGAAAAACAAAATAATGCTGAATGGTAGTATGTTGTTCGAATGATTATGTAAGATACACTTTAAATACTAAACAGATGACTAGTAAGGGCAAAACAGTCTATTTAGTACTAAAATCTACTTCTAGGGCCCACTTGGTGAGTGTTTGGGCTGAGCTTTGATGAGATCCACGTGCTATAAGGTCTCTTGGGCATGAAACGCCAGCTAAGGGGTCCTCTTTAGGCGTTTGTACATTGGTCTTTGCTTTTTGGGCGTTGGACGCCTAGAAGGGGGCAGGAAGCTAGCATTGGACGCCAGTTTTAGGCCTTCTAATCCGAAGCAAAGTATGCACTATTATATATTGCTGGAAAGCTATGAAAGTCAGCTTTCCATAGCCATTGAGAGCGCTCCATTTGCAGGCAGGTCAGATCCGGATAGCATCTGTAGTGCTTTCTCTGTCTCTAAATCAGACTTCTGCTCCACCTCCTCAATTTCAGCCAGAAAATACTTGAAATTGTCCAAAAACACAAAAACTCATAGTAGAATTCAAAAATGTGAATTTAACACTAAAACCTATAAAAACTTAATAAAAACTACTAAAAACTATATGAAAGTGATGCCAAAAAGCGTATAAAATATCCGCTCATCAATTCTTTTCAAATAAAAAATTTTTATTTAAGCAAGGTGAGAGATATATGGAACATTTTACAACTTAAAGACATCAAATGCAAATGATCATGCAACTAGAGCAAGAAAACAGAAAACAAAATAGACAGAAAATAGAAAAATAATAGACAAGGAGATAAAGAGAACGAATCCACCTGGATGATGATGGCTACTACTCCTTCTTGAGGATCCAATGTAATGCTTGATCTCTTCTATGTCACTCATTTGTCTCTGTTGAGGCGGCTACACAAGTTTATGTCCAGGCTCTCTAGTTTGCTCCGTCCTCTTCTTCTATACTTAAGAGTGGTAGAAGTCAGGAAGCAAACCTTTTGCAACACCAAACTTAAGAGTTTTACTCGTCCTCGAGTAAATATTATCAATGGGGAAGAAGGTGGGGTAGGTGGAGCTTCTGTGGGACCTCTTGGTCCTGAGAGGCTAGGGAATTCCAGATTCCTTGCTTCTCTACACTGGCGTTTAAATGCCCAGGGGCTGCTCCCTGGCTGGCATTCAACGCCAGCAATGCTCCCCTCTTGGGGCGTTGAACGCCCGGGAGGGCTTCCTCACTGGCGTTCAACTTTAACAGTCTTTCTGGAGTGTTCTGTTATCACTGATGTAGATTCTGTCTCTTGACTGATGTACATGATCATGACTCTGACAACTGAAAGAAAAAACAAAATGAAAGCAAATAAATATGGTTGAGTAAAGTTGGGTTGCCTCCCAACAAGCGCTTCTTTAACGTCACTAGCTTGACCTTTAAGCTCCTTACGGAGGTGAGTATGGGCTCAAATTTTCGCCCTAGATAGTGAATCTTCTTCCTGTCATCTGATGAATGAGCTCCACATGCTTTAGAGATAGGACACGACTCACTGTGTATGGTAAGACTGGCTTCTTAGTGAAGACAACTCTCATGCCAGGTGAGAGGCCTTCAGTTGGGACTTTCTTGTCCTTCCAGCCTTTAGATACTTTCTTCTTAGTATCTTTGTGCTTAGAGCTTGTTGAGGGCTGCCCAACACCAAACTTAGAATTAATGTCTAGGGGACTTGCAGAGCTTTGCACAGAAAGAGAGGGTTAGCATACTAGGTGTTGCACTATTATCTCTCTTTTAGAGGGAGAATTAGGATGAGGCATCTTGAATAAGATTTGGTCCTCCCCTATCTTTAGGGTTAGTTCTCCCTTAGCCACATCAATGATAACATTAGCTGTGGCTAGGAAAGGTCTTCCAAGGATGACATAGTCATCCTCATCCTCTCCTATATCCAAGACAATGAAGTTTGCAGGGATGTAGTAGTTTTCAACTTTAACCAAGACATCCTCCACTAAGCCATATTTGTACCTCAAGGATTCCCAACTTCTCCATTACAGAGAGTGGCATGAGCTTGATGCTTAACCCTATGTCACATAGAGCCTTTTCAAAGGTCATAGTGCCTATGGTGCAAGGAATCAGAAAGCGTCCAGGGTCTGGAAGCTTCTGAGGTAGCTCTTGCTGAACCAACGCTTGGAGTTCTTTGGTAAGTAGTAGAGATTCTTCCTCCAGAGGCTTCGTACCAAATAGTTTGGCATTCAGCTTGATTAGAGCTCCTAGAAAATGAGCAACTTGCTCTTCCCTAGTGTCTTCATCCTCACTTGAGGATGAGTAGTCATGAGAACTTATGCACTGTAAAAGTGCATTCAAAGGAACCTCAATGGTTTTTATGGTTTCCTTTGGTTCTGGGCTAGAGGGTTCTTGAGTGGGCTTTAAGCACTCAGAGGGTGTTCTTTGACTGGCGTTCTACTACAGCTTTGTTAGGTTATTGGGCGTTGAATGCCCTTGCTGTCCACCCTGACTGGCATTAAACGCCAGTCCCTCTAGTATTCCGGGCGTTAAACGCCCAACAGGGATGTCCTTACTGGCGTTCAACGCTAGCTTCCCTGGGCTGGTGGGCGTTGAACGCCCAGTGAAGGCTTCTTCACTGGCATTTAGTGCCTTCCCATTCTCCTCCAATTCGGCCTCAACCTTCATGGTTATGGTCTTGCACTCTTCTCTAGGATTAAATTCAGTATTACTGGGAAGAGTGTCTAGCGGGATCTCAAGGATCCTCTAGCTCAGTTGACCAACTTGTACCTCCAAATTTCCAATGGAGGACCTTGTTTTATTAATGAAACTATGAGTGGTCTTAGTGAGGCTGGAGACTAGAATGGCTAAGTCAGAAAGACTCATAACCTTGCCAAGAGCTTTTCTTAGTTGTTAGTTTATTTCTTTTGCAATTTACATTCCTTGTTCCTTAACTCAAGAAACCCCAAACATACTTCATAGCTAATAACAAGAACATTTGTTTGCAAATCCTAGGGAGAACGATCCGAGGTTTAAATACTTCGGTTTATAAATTTAGGGGTTTGTTTTAGTGACAAACAAATTTTTGTATGAAAAGATTATTGTTGGTTTAGAAACTATACTTTACAACGAGAATCCATCATTTGTGAATTCTAAACCGTCAAAAATCCTATTATCAAAATGGCGCCGTTGCCAGGGAATTGCAATGGTGTTATGTTATTGGTTATTGTACATATGTGAATATTGTAAATATGTTTGTTTTTCGCTTGTTTGTTAGTTTTTGTTAGTTTTAGGACTCTATTAGTTTTGATTTTATTTGTTACTATGAATTCTCGTCCTTGTGGTTTTGGATATGGTTATGACTATGTTGTAGGTCATGAAAACTTGAATGATGGCTCACATTATGGGAGAGATGAATACTTGAGAAAGGAGCCACATCCATATGAGCAATCACCATGGAAACCTCCTCATTCAAGCTACTATGATGGTAATCCCTCCTATAATGCATATCATTCCAATGGATATGATGGTTCTTATCATGATTATGCCACTCAACCACCATCATTTCATGCACCATACTCTCAACATAGTCCTCAAACACCATGATTCCAACCACCATATTCTCAATCTACATCCTATTTCCACCAATTGCCTCCACACAATCCTAATTCATATTCCCCCTATGCATATCCTTGTGATAATTATGAGCAAGCAACCATTGAATCACCACTACTCCAACATCTTTACCCTCCAAACCAAGTTCCCATGGATGATACACTTGGTATCATTCCTCAAGCGCAAGAAGAGCTCCAAACTGCACTCACTAGTTTCACCTCTACCCTCCAAGAACTTATGTCCCGTATAATTCCACCTTCTACTAACAACCAAAACACCTTCCAACCTCCAAGCTTTGATGAACCTCCTTTCCAACCACATGATGAATTCTCCTTTCCATCAGAACCCTCCATGGAAGAATATCCATGTCCATCAATCCAAGAGCAATATGATCCTACTTATGTTAGTGAAGAGGAACAAGATTCAAAGGATCATCTCAAAGAAACAATGGATCGGCTTCAAGCAACTATCCGTCAAAAGTTGGACTCGTGGGATTCATGCCACAAGCAAAATATGTCCACAGATGATTGTGAAAAAGTAACCGAAGAGAGAAGTATGAGGGAGATTTTAGAGTCTCAAGTTGAGCACAAGGAAATGGAGTGTGTTTTACAACAAGTGGAAGAGATGGAGATTGTTGAAAAAGAAGAAGTGGAAGAAGACCTAGGGGAGGTTGAACAAGAAGGAAACTCCATCATTGAAGACAACTCTACACCAAGTGACAATGGTGATCTTATTGAAGCTTCTTCCATGGGATGTGAAACCGATGTTGAGGAGGCATGTGCACAACCTCCAATGCATGTTTTGATCAATGAGGAAGAGTTGGAAGAAGTTATCAAACAAGAGGAAATTGAAGAAAGTTGTCAAAAGATGGAAATCATCAAGGAGGATAATTAGGATAGGACTTCTAGTTCTCATATTTTGCCAAGAGCTTTCTTAGTTGTTAGTTTATTTCTTTTGCAATTTACATTCCTTGTTCCTTAACTCAAAAACCCAAATATACTTCATAGCCAATAACAAGAACATTTGTTTGCAATTCCTAGGGAGAACGACCCGAGGTTTGAATACTTCGGTTTATAATTTTAGGGGTTTGTTATTTGTGACAAACAAATTTTTGTATGAAAGGATTAGTGTTGGTTTAGAAACTATACTTGCAACGAAGATTCATTTGTGAATTCTAAACCATCAAATGTCCGTTCATCAAAATGGCACCAAAGGAAGTAGAGCCTACAATGTCAAGACCATTGGATATCTTCCTTGCTAAGCCACCATCCAAATCACAAATTGAATGGGTAATCATCTCATCCTTTAATTTCCTTGGCCTATATCAATATGCATTGTTAGAAACAGATGGTCAACTTAGAACTATTTGTGGGTTAGAAAGTAGAAAAGAGTTAGATGTTGGTTGGCAACAAGAATCAAGGTACATAGTGGGTAGAAACGCAAATTTTAGGATTCAAAGGTGGAGTGGTACTCAAGTCAATGGAATTAGGATGATGACTAGGAGTCACAAAGAGAATTCAATAAGTTTGTCACCCTATTGGAAGCATGAAGATAAAGAAGAAAGGGGGTTGACAAACAAAGTATGGGACCCCGGAATATACATAGACAATCATCAACTTTGGGGCCTTGTCACTTGCTTAAGCCTCCTTAAAGGCCTTGTACGCTTAATTTGGGATCCCGAAGGCTATTGGAAGTGCAAACATTGGTGGAGATTTAAGGAAGAGTTCAAGCATAAGCCACCCTAGCAACGACTCCACCAAATGTCCAACTTAAGGACTTTAAATAAAAGTGTTAGGTGGGAGACACCCCACCATGGTAAACTCTTTCCACTCCCTTATAGCTTTGATTAATAAGTGATTTGAGTTGCCATTATAGGTAGTTTTTCCTCTTCATATATTTGTCTTAATAATTTGGTTGTTGGTTGCTTGTGAAGCAAGTTTCCCTTGTTTATATTTGAAACTCTTCAACAACCAAAAATATATATTTTTTTTAATTTTGTATTCATAGTTGATCTTGGAGCTGTAGGTAGTGTTAGGGAGATTTTTAGGCTTTTTTTTCGTATTTCTGAAAAAAAAAGGGAGGGGGGCGTGCGCGCACTAGGCACGTACGCGCCCATAGGCCGCTCGCAACTCCTGGGTCATTTTCCAGAGAGTTGTGCCAGTTTTGGGCCAGCGCTGAGCCCCAGGCACAAAGCTAGTCACGCGTGTGCGCAACTCGCGCGTACACGTCCATGATCTTAATCACGCGAAGCGCGTGTACGCGCACTGCGCGCATACGCATCGCTATACATATTTTGCAATGCGCGCACCCGCGCACATGCCGCGTGTGCGCCAATCCGCTAACGCAGTTCCCATACATATGACCCGAGAGTTGTGCTAACTCCGGGCCAGCACTATGTCTTTGGCCTAACCTCAGCCGTGCATGCGCGCACCTGGCGCGTACGCACCCTTCGGCCAAAATGCACATCGGCACATAAGCGTGCATGACGCGTCCGCGTCGGTAAAAAAAAAGAGTTTTTTTCCCTCATCTTCTATTTTCTTTTGTTTATCGCATTCGCATACTTCGCTTCTTTGCATTTTCATTTTGTTTTTATAGCCTATTTTTACTTTATTTTTTTTTTGAGTTTTTTATTTTAATAATGGTGTTGCATTCTCTTACTCAATTCTTGAGAATTTCTTGCATTATTTTGGTGCTTCGTGACTTGTTTGATATTGATGGGTGATGAAAACTTTTAAATCAATGCTTTATCTTTTATGTCTTTCATGACCCACTTTTTTCTTATTTGAACTTGATGCTCAATATGTTCTTCATGCTTTGATTTTACTCTTGCATCGAGTATTAGTTGATATGCCCTTTGCCTATATTGCTTTCTCACTTACATGCGTAGCTAACATGTAGTGAGAACCCTACTTTTATTTGGCATTAGCCCCCGCCTATGTTCTATTTGCTTTGATATCTTTGTTATAAGCTTAATTTTTTTTCTTTTTCTCTCCTTTTAGGTTGGCCACCAAGAAGGAAGAAAAGGAAAAGCTTTTAAATGGGGCAACAAACAAGTCATCCGCACAATCTTTTGTAGAGGCTCATCAATTGTAACAACCCATCCACATTGCTCTTCTTTGCATGCACCGAGGACGGTGTAATCTTCAAGTGTGGGGAGGTCATTCGACCGATCTCCATGGGTAACAATTTCCTTTTCAACACCAATTTTTTATTTTCTTCGTTAGATAGTTGTTGCATTGCATGATAGGTTGCATGTTAGTTAGAATTTGTACATATTTTTATCATTTCCTTCCTATTAGGACTACTTGGTTAGGGTGATGATTTCTTTTCCAAGAAATTCTTTTTAGGGCAACCTACCAATTTGAAAACTTTTTGTTGAACTTGCTTGAAAGAATTTATTTTGGAACATGGTTTTTGAGCTAAGAACACAAGCTTGTGAGATTTGAGCCTAATCGTATGGTTACATTATATAGCCACTTATTTTCCCTTCTTGTGTGCATTATTCTCTTTCTATGATTGTGATCTTTGATTTGTTCAATTCTTTATGTCCATTATTTTATGTATTAATGCACTTATATGATTGAGGCCATCATTTCATTTAGCTCACTTACCCAAATGGCCTTACCTTTTATCTTGCATTGTTAGCCAATTTGAGCCTATGCTTAACCCACTTTGTTCATAATTTTAGCACATTACAAGCCTTAAAGTGGAAAACAATAAAAGTCCTTAATTTAGATCTTTGATTAGCTTAGGCTAGTGTGTGTGTGTGTCATTTAAGTGTGAAAAATCTTGGAACATTGGGTGAATAAAAGGGTAGTTTTGTATTTTTGTTGTAAATATTGGAAATTGGGTACATGCTCATGTGTAATGAATGTAAAACCTTATGCATTGATGATCTTGTATATAGAAAGAAAAATGAGAAAAAGGAAAAGGAAAAGAAAAAAAAACAATATGGAAAAGAAAAGAAAAAAAATATATAGAAAAAGAAAGACACAAATAAAAAGAAAGAAATAAAAGGGGACAAAATGCTCCAAAGCAAAGCTCAAAAAGGGTCAATGCATAAGTGTTGTGAAATGAAAAAGAATACATGAGTATGTGAAAAAGTGAGAAAAATGGATAGTTAGGTTAGCTTTGAAATTGTATAGGATGTCATAGGTTAGGTGGGAAGTTTAAGCTTATCAAAGATTCAAATTTCAAGCTCACTTAATCAAATATGCATCCTTACCTTAATCCTAGCCCCATTACAACCTAAAGAAGAGACCTCATGATACTTGTATGCGTGCATGAAATATATGTTGATTGTTAGAAGAAAAACAAATCTTAGAAAGCATGATTAGGGGAGAATTGAGAGAATCGACCCTACACACTTGAGCAACTACAGTGCAAACACTTCCGGTGAGGGTTCGATGCTCAATTCTTTGATTGCCGGCTTTCATGAGCGTTCTTCTTGCAAGTCTACTTGAACTTCATTTTGATATTTAAATTGGTAGGATTCATGAGTCGTCATGGGACCTTAGCCCTACTTGTGCATGTATGTCTTGGAGATTGATTTATTTTTTTTAACCAAGTAGGTAAAATCATTTTGTATTTAGTTGCATTCATATAGATAGATGCATATAGTTTAGATTGCATTTAGATTAATTCACATTGAATAAATGTTGATACCCTTTGCTTTCTCTTGGTTTAAGCATGAGGACATGCTTGGTTTAAGTGTGGGGAGGTTGATAAATCCCATTTGTAGGGTTTATCTTGTGATGAATTTAGAGCATTTTGATAACCTTTTCCCACATTTATTCAATGAAATAGCATGGTTTTATAACTTCTCCTTTAATTGTGCTTAAGAGTGAAAAGATGCTTTTAGGACTTAAAATAGCTAAATTTAATTCACCTTGATTCCATTAGATGCCTTGATATGTTTGTTAAGTGATTTCAGATTTAGGAGGCAAAGATTAGATCAAGGGAATGAAGGAAAAGCATGTAAAAATGGAGAACTCATGAAGAAATGAAGGAATCACAAAAGCTGTCAAGCCGACCTCTTCGCACTTAATTGACCACAACTTGAGCTACAGAGGTCCAAATGATGCGGTTCTAGTTGTGTTGGAAAGCTAACATCTGAAGCTTCAAAATGATATGAGATTTGCCATAGTTGCATCCACTCATAGGGGTGCGCATGCGCACGGTAAGCGTATACGCCGATGGTTGCACATGCTTCACTCAATGCAACTCATGGCCAGCGATTTTAGAAGCCTTGTGGGCCCCAACCAACTCATATCTGATGCCATTTAAGCCAATGATTGAAGGGGGATTGACATACTTTTGATCATTAGTTTAGTTTAGGTTAGTTTTGGAGGGCGAGTTAGTTTCTAGATAGAGAAGCTCTCACTTCTCTCTAGGATTAGAATTAGGATTAGGTTTAGTTCAATAATCTAGATCTAGGTTTCAATTCATGCTTTCTTCTTCTTCTACCTCTCAATTATATGTTGTTACATTCATGATTCCTATATTCTTTTGTTGTAATTTCCTTTATGTGGTTTCTATATTTTATTGTAGATCTACTTTTGTTCCTTCAATTCTCTTTCAATTTAATTAGAGGTAATTCACAATAATTGTGCTTCTTTTGATTGTTGTTGTTAATTCCTTGTAGTGATTGTTGTTAGATTTTATTGTTGTTGCCAATTTACTATGCTTTCCTTTTATGCCTTCCAAGTGTTTGATGAAATGCTTGGTTGGATTTTAGTGTAGATTTTATTCTTCTTAGCCTAGGTAGAGTAATTAGTGACACTTGAGTTATCCAATTCCTTTGTTGATTGATAATTAGAAGTTGCTAATTGATTTGGATACCACTAACGCTAGTCTTTCCCTTGGGAGTTGGCTAGGACTTGTGGAATCAAGTTGATTCATTCACTTGACTTTCCTCAACGGTTAGAGGTTAACTAAGTGGTAGCAATGGACAATTGTGGTCACAATTGAGGAGGATAATGAGGATAGGACTTCCAATTCTCATAACCTTGCCAAGAGCTTTTCTTAGTTATTAGTTTATTTCTTTTGCAATTTACATTCCTTGTTCCTTAACTCAAGAAACCCTAAACATACTTCATAGCCAATAATAAGTACATTTGTTTGCAATTCCTAGGGAGAATGACCCGAGGTTTAAATACTTCGGTTTATAAATTTAGGGGTTTGTTTTAGTGACAAACAAATTTTTGTATGAAAGGATTAATGTTGGTTTAGAAACTATACTTTACAACGAGAATCCATCATTTGTGAATTCTAAACCGTCAAAAATCCTGTCATCAAGGTTATGCTAATGAGCTCCTCTGGTGGGGCGATCTGAAAATTAGCATGCTTCTGACATGGTGGACATTTCTTTACGAATTCCATTGCTTCTTTTTGTAAAGTTGGCCAATAGAATCCGGCCCAGAGTACCTTTTTTATGAGAGCTTGTGCTCCGAGATGGTTGCCACAGATGCCACTGTGTACTTCTTCTAAGACTTCTTTTGTTTTGGAAGTCGGCATGCATTTTAACTGTGGTGTTGAAATCCCTCTTTTGTATAGATTATTGTTTATGATGGTGTAGTATTGTGCCTCTTGTTTTAACCTCTTTGCCTCCTTCTTATCTGTAGGGAGTGTTTCTGTTTTGAGGTAATTAATTATGGGAGTCATCCATCCTTGATCCAGACCTGTTATGGCTAGGACCTTTTCTTCTTCCAAGATTGACGGGTTCTGCAACATCTCTTAGATGAGGCTTCTATTGTTGCCCCCTGGTTTGGTGCTGGCTAGTTTTGAGAGTGCATCAGCTCGAGCATTCTGTTCCTGGGGTATGTGGCGGACCTCATATTCCCCGAGTTGTCCGAGCTGTTCCCTGGTTTTTATCTAAGTACTTTTTCATGGTGGGATCCTTGGCTTGGTAACTCCCTGCTATTGGTGAGGTGACTACTTGTGAGTCACTGAAGATGATAAGTTTTTGAGCTCCAACTTCCTTAGCCAGCTTCAAACCCGAATAGTAGGGAACCCGAATTTGAGGAAAAGTTCGATTTGGGTTCCCTGGTCGCTTTCTATCATCACGCCTGCGCCACTTCCAGTTTTCTTTGACGAACCATCTACATAAAGATTCCACTCTGTAGGGATTTCCGGGGTGTCCGTAAACTCTGCAATGAAGTCGGCCAAATGCTGGGATTTGATGGCTGTCCGAGCTTCATATTGGAGGTCAAATTCGGACAACTCGACTGCCCATTGCAAGATTCTTTCTACTAAATCTGTTTTCTGTAAAATGCCTTTTATGGGCTGGTTGGTCCGAACCCTGATAATGTGGGCTTAGAAATAAGGGCGAAGTCGTCGAGATGTTAGTATGAGAGCATAGGCGAATTTTTCTATTTTTTGATAGTTCAGTTCGGACCCTTGCAATGCTTTGCTGATGAAGTATATAGGTTGTTGTCCACTGTCGTCATCTCGGACCAGTGCTGAGGCTATTGCCCGATTTCTTACTGCGAGGTACAACACAAGTGGTTCTCCTTCCCGTGGCCGAGTTAGAATAGGTGGTTATCCCAGGAACCTTTTGAAATCCTGGAAGGCCTGCTTGCACTCTGTTGTCCATTCAAACCTCTTTCCCTTTCTTCCCTTCCTTAGGGTGGCATAGAAGGGGAGAGATCTTATTGCTGATCAAGCAAGAAATCTGGACAAGGCTGTCAATCTTCCATTGAGTTGTTGCACCTCTTTAACGTTGGTCGGACTCTTCATGTTGAGTATAGCCTGGAATTTATCCGGATTTGCCTCAATTCCTCTTTGTGTGGGCATAAAACTCAAGAATTTGCCAGCTTCTACTGTGAAGGTGCATTTTGCAGGGTTAAGTCGCACACCATGCCTTTTTATAGTGTCGAATACTTGGGTGAGGTCGGACAGTAATGATTCTTCATTTTGTGTCTTTATTAACATGTCGTCCATATAGACTTCCATGACTTTCCCGATGTGGTTTGCGAAGACCTTATTCATTAATCTTTGATAAGTGGCTCCTGCGTTTTTGAGTCCGAATGGCATGACGGTGTAGCAGTAGTTTGCTTTCGGGGTCAAAAATGAGGTTTTTTCTTGGTCAGGTGGGTACATCGGGATTTGATTGTATCCTGAATAAGCGTCCATAAACGAGAGGTATCTGTATCCGGAGGAGGCATCCACCAGACCATCGATACTTAGGAGTGGATAAGGATCTTTTGGGCAGGCTTTGTTGAGATCAGTGTAGTCGGTGCATATCCGCCACTTCCCGTTTGATTTTTTCACCAAGACGACGTTAGCTAGCCATAGTGGGTACTTGACTTCTCTTATGAATCCTGCCTCCAGTAGAGCTTTTACCTGCTCTTCCACAGCTTGAGATTGTTCTGGTCTGAGCTTTCTACGTCTCTGCTGTACTGGCCGAGATCCTGAGTAAACTGCCAACTTGTGGCACATTAACTTGGGGTCTATGCCCGGCATGTCTGCGGCCTTCCATGCAAAGAGGTCGATATTATTTCTTAAGAACTGTATGAGTGACTCCTTTACGTCTCCTTTTAGGATTGTGCCGATATTGGTTGTTTTGTCTGGGACATCTCCGATCTGGACTTTTTCTATTTTGCCTTCGGGTTTTGGATGAAGTTCTTCCCGCCCTCGAACTCCCCCGAGTTCTATTTTGCCTTCGGGTTTTGGACAAAGTCCTTCTGTGGTTGGAAACTTCATGCACAGATTTGGAGTCGAGACTACTGTGCCGAGCTGATTTAATGTTGTCTGACCTATTAGGGCATTGTAGGCTGAACTCACGTTGACCATGATGTAATATATGTTGAGTGTCCTTGACCGGTTTCCTTTTCCAAAGGTTGTGTGTAGTGAGATGTATCCCAGTGGTTGGATTAGAGTGTCTCCCAGCCCGAATAGGCTGTTCGGATATGCTCTGAGTTCTTTTTCTTCCAGACTGAGTTTGTTGAAGGCGGTTTTGAATAAGATGTCGGCCAAACTTCCCTGGTCTACTAGTGTGCGGTGGAGATTAGCATTGGCCAATATGATAGTGATGACCATGGGATCGTCATGTCCCGAGATGATGCCAGCTGCGTCCTCTTTAGTAAAAGTGATAGTGGAGATGTCGGGTGCTTCTTCTCCTCCCTCAACATGATATACTTCTTTAAGATGTCTTTTACAAGATGATTTGGAGATTCTTCCTCCCGTAAATCCTCCGTGTATCATGTGGACATGTCTCTCCGGTGTACGAGGTGGTCGTTCAGTTCGTCCGACATCTTCGTCCCTTCTTCTTTTTCTTGGTTCGTCTGCTCTGCTAGCTAAGTACCGATCTACTTTTCCCTCTCTTACCAGTTTTTCTATGATATTTTTCAAGTCGAAGCATTCGTTGGTGGAATGTCCATAGATCCGATGGTATTCGCAGTATTTATTCCAATTTCCTCCTCCTTTCTTGCTTTTGAGTGGGCGAGCTGGGGTATCTTTTCAGTATGGCATACTTCTTGATAAACATCTACGAGAGACACCCGAAGAGGGGTGTAATTGTGGTATTTCTTGATCTTTTCTCCATGCTGATCTTCTTTTTTCTTGTACTCTTGGTCCTTATCCCGAGAAGAGTAGGAGAATCCGGACTTTGAGGTCTCTCCTAGTCGAGAGTTTTCCTCTATGTTGATGTACTTTTCTGCTCGTTCTTGTACTTTATTTAGGGATGTGGGATATTTTTTCGATATTGAGTGACTAAAAGGTCCTTCTCGTAAGCCATTGATGAGACCCATAATGGCTGCTTCTATTGGCAGACTT
The DNA here is from genome assembly GCF_000816755.2 of Arachis ipaensis. NCBI lineage: Eukaryota > Viridiplantae > Streptophyta > Magnoliopsida > Fabales > Fabaceae > Arachis > Arachis ipaensis. Next base: position 74,222,799 of record NC_029793.2, on the reverse strand, counting down.
TGTATGTCCAGGTATGCTTTGTTGAATCTTTCCTTGCTTGATCCCTAATAGACTTGGGGCGTGCTTAGTTTTGTCTTTCTGGATGGAGAATCTGGCCAAAAAATTTTTTGCTAAGTTGTCAAAGCTTGAGATGGACCTAAGGGGCAAATTGTCGAACCATTTAATTACTGTCTTTGTTAAGGTAGTCGGGAAGGCTTTGCAGTGGACTGCATCTGAGACGTCAGTGAGGTACATTCTACATCTAAAATTACTGAGATGATGGCTGGGATCTGCAGTGCCATCATATAGAGTCATGTCGGGAGGTTTGAAGTCCTATGGGATTTTGGTCTTCATGATCTCTTTCGTGAATGGGTCTTGGTCCTTACGGGAGTTATCTTCATGGCTGGATCGAGATCAGCTTCGAGCTTTAAGAGCTTGTCCACTAACTTGTGGCATCGCCTAGCTTCCCTTCGTAGGTCTCTCTCGGCTTCCCGTTGATACTCGACCTCATTTTTGAGCTGTTTTAGGCGATCCTAAAGTGCCTCCATGGCTCCCGTGTTTGGTGAATTCTTGTCTTTGTTAGGTTGAGAAGTATCGTCTATTGTGACCTCCGCGTTCTTATGTGGTGTTCTGTTCTCCAAATCAGAGTTGTGGTCATGGTCAAGATTGTCTGCCATGATGATGGGATAACTTCCAGGTTCCCCGGCAATGGTGCCAATGTTCCGAGGGTTACCTGAAACTGTGGGTCGATCTCGGACGAGATCTTCGGTGCTGGTCGGCGCTGATGTGTCTGACTTGTGGGTGGTGGCCAGAGCCGCCGTGTCTGACTTGTGGACTTGTTGGTGCTGCTGATCCTTTGTCACCGGGGTGGTGGTACCTGCAAGGGACTTCGATGCTTAAGTTAGCAAGGGTATTAAGCAGGTTTTTAGTAGAATTAGAGTATGAGTTATACTTGGGTGCTCTAGTGTATTTATAATAGTGTGGAGTGACCTTTCTGGAGATAAGATAGTTATCTTATATTATCTTATCTTTGAGTGAAGTCATCTTATCTTCAAGGGAACCGCCCTTATCTCTCTACGCTTGGGCTGCCTTTGGATTTGGGTCGTGTTCCTCTGTTTGGGCCCTCTTGGGCCTCTGTAGTGATTTGGCCGAACTCTTTTAAAGAGGTCCGGTAGTTCTAACCTGAAGAGGTCGGTCGATTCAGCCCAGGTTGGACAGCTCGACCCAGGGTATGAACAGTACCTATCTACAAGAATAAGGGGGATATACAGAGTTGCAGAAACTATAGAAGGATCAAGCTCATGAGCCATACCATGAAGTTATGGGAAAGGGTGATAGAATGGAGGCTGAGACAAGAAACACAAGTAACAAAGAACCAGTTTGGTTTTATGCTAGGAAGATTGATGAGCGGATATTTTATACGCTTTTTGCCATTATTTTCATATAGTTTTAGTATGTTTTGTTTAAGTTCTATTAAGTTTTCATAGGTTTTAGTGAAAAATTCACATTTTTGGATTCTACATTGAGTTTGTGTGTTTTTATGCAATTTCAGGTATTTTCTAGCTGAAATTGAGGAGCTGGAGCAAAAGTCTGATTCAGAGACAGAGAAAGCACTGTAGATGCTGTCTAAATCTGACCTCCTTACATTCAAATGAGCTTTTTTAGAGCCACAGAGGTCCAAATAGAGCATTCTAAATGGATCTGAAAAGATAACATCCAGAGCTTTCTAGCAATGTATAATAGTCCATAATTTGCTTCAGAATGGAAGGCCCAAAACTAGCGTTCAATGCCAGCCTCCTACCCTATTCTGGCGTCCAACGCCCAAAGAAGGACCCCCTAGCCAGCGTTCAACGCCCTAGAGGCCTCCTAGCACGTGGATCTTAATCAAGTTCAGCTAAAAGACTCACCAAATGGGCCCTAGAAGTGGATTTTAGCGCTAAAAGACTGTTTTATCCTTTTTATGTAACCCTTAGTCATTAGTTTAGTATTTAAAGGACAATGATCACCCTTGTTCAAAACCATATGCCATATTTTTGAATTCCGCATTGTATTTTCTATCAGTATGAATTTCTAAACCTCCTAGGTTGAGGGGAGGAGCTCTGCTGAGTTTTATGGATTAATAAAGTACTACTGTTCTATCTCAATACATGTTTGATTCTCTATTCTAAGATGTCTATCCCTTCTTCATCATCATGAATCTGTTGAACCGACACAAGGTTATCTTATTCTACAGTGGTTCAAAGTGAGTCTTTCATCGGACAATGATGAACCACTAGTTTGATTATACATCTCATAGACGGCTAATCCACAACTTCGTTGGGGACTTCTCGAGACACCAGTTCAGCCGAGGTATGGGGAGATTAGAGTCTTTGTGGTAGAGGTTAGAACCAAAGGCACAACATTCTCTGATCCAGAAGATTTGACCTTGTCTGTGGCATTTTTAGTAGGATCACTAAAGAGAATGAACTATAGGAGCTTCACCCTCAATCAGAATGGATCCGCACTAACCCTGAGGGTTCAGATCTGGAGGAGCATTAGCAATCTTGTAAGAAAGGCATTGATCACATATAGCCTACCGTAGAAGAACAAAGCATCTCCAAACCTTAACCATCTTCATAACATTGCATTCACCATCAACTGAGTAACGTTTTATTTATTTTCTTTTTATGCGTTAACAATCCAACAAACTTTTCTATCCGCCTGACTAAGATCTACAAGATAACCATAGCTTGCTTCAAATAACAATCCTCGTGGGATCGACCCTGACTCAGTCAAGTATTACTTGGACGACCCAGTGCACTTGCTAGTTCAGTTGTACGAAGTCTGGGAATTTATGCACCAAGTTTTTGGCGCCGTTGCCGGTGATTGTTTGAGTTTGGACAACTAACGGATTATCTTGTTGCTTAGATTAGGTATTGTATTTACTTTTTGTTTGAGTCTTTTATTTTCTTCTTTTTTTTGAAAAAAATTCAAAACATTTTCAAAAACCTTTTCTTTTCCTTATTAATCTTTATCTTTTGTGTGAGTCTTTTGTTTATGTTCTTGTTGAATTTTCGAAATTGTTAAGTCTTTTTTCTGAAAAATTTTCAAAAATAGTGTCGTTTGTTTGAATCTTGTGTCCATCTTTAAGTTTGCTATCTTGTGTTTTTTTTCTTTAAAATTTTCGAAAATTGTGTCTTTAGTTTTCAAAATTTTTAAGTTTTGGTGTCTTTTGCATTTTCTTATTTTCTTTGAATCCTTTGAGTTTTGTTCTTGGTGTTCTTCTTGATCTTCAAAGTGTTCTTGTTTTTCTTTTTGTTTTGATTTTAAAATTTTTATGTTTGGTGTCTCTTTGTGTTTTTCTTTAAAATTTTCGAAAACCTTGTGTGTTAGATCTAAAAATTTTAAGTTTGATGTCTTTTGGTTGTTTTTCTCTTTCTTCATTAATTCAAAAAAAATAAAAAAATATCTTTTCTATCTTTTTACATTAATTTTCGAATATTGCAATGAAAATTTCAAATTTTAATTTCAAAATCATTATCTTATTTTATCTTAGTTTTAAATTTCAAAATTCAAATCTTTTCAAAATCAAATCTTTTCAAAAATCATATCTTTTTCAAGTTACTATCTTATCTTTTTATCTTTCTTAAAAATTCAAAAATCTTATCTTATCTTTTTTTCAAATTCAAAATTTAAAATTCAATTTAAAAAATTCAAAATTTAAATTTCAAATTTCAAATTTCAAATTTCAAAATCTTATCTTTTTCAAATCTTTTCAAACTCTTATCTTATCTTTTTTAATTTCAAATTTTAAATTCAAATCTTTTATAATCTTCTATCTTATCTTGTTTTTAAATATTCCTTAATTAGTTACTTGTTTTGTCTCTCCTCTTTTTCAAAACTTCCTAACTAATTCTTCTCTCTCCTATTTTCGAAAATTCTCTTCTATCTCTCTCTTCTATTTTCAAAAATTCATCATTTAATTTTCAAATCTTTTTAGTTAATTAGCTTTTGATTTTTGAATTAAATAAATAAAATAAAAATAAAAATATTTTAATTCTTGTTTCTCTTCTTGCTTCTTAATTTTTAAATTCTCTACTCCTCATAGCCGAATTATTCTTCTTCTTCTCCTTCTTCTATCTTTATTCTTCTTTCCTTTCTTCTTTACATCTCACAGGGAGCCCTCTGTTCTTGAACATAGAGCTCCCATTCTCCTTATTTCTTGGTTTCTTTTTCTTATTTATGACCAGGAACAAAGATAAAGAGCCTCTCTTTAATCCTGACCCTGAACCTAAGAAAACTCTAAGGAGGCGTTTACAACAAGCCAAAGTATAACACTCCGGAAGAAACCACTCAGAAAATTTCGAACAAGAAGCTGAAAGCATGGCAGCCGAGCCAAATCATGAAGGAGAGGCAAGAAAGGTTCTTGGTGACTACACCATACCAACCTCTGACTTCTATGGAATAAGTATCTCCATACCTTCCATCAGAGTTAACAACTTTGAGCTTAAGCCTCAGTTAGTCTCTTTTCTGCAACAGAATTGCAAGTTCCATGGACATCCACTGGAAGATCCACATCAATTTCTATCTGAATTCTTGCAAATCTATGACACTGTTAAGACTAATGGAGTGGATCCTGAGGTCTACAGACTTATGCTCTTTCCCTTTTCTGTTAGAGACAGAGCTAAAATATGGTTGGATTCTCAACCTAAAGAAAGCTTAGACTCTTGGGAGAAGCTGATCAATGCTTTCTTAGCCAAATTCTTTCCTCCTCAAAGGATGAGCAAATTCAGAGTGCAAGTTCAAACCTTCAAACAAAGAGAAGGTGAATCCCTCTATGAAGCTTGGGAAAGATACAAGCAACTGATCAGGAGATGTCCTCCTGACATGCTCTCAGAAAGGTCTATCCTAGGTATCTTCTATGATGGTTTGTCTGAGATGTCTAAAATATCATTAGACAGCTCTGCAGGTGGATCATTCCACTTGAAGAAAACACTTGCAGAAGCAAGAGAACTCATTGAGATGGTTACAAACAACCAGATCATGTACACTTCTGAAAGAAATCCTATGAATAATAGGGCAACTCAGAAGAAAGGAGTTCTTGAAGTTGACACTCTGAATGCCATATTGGCTCAGAACAATATATTGACCCAGTAGGTCAATATGATCTCTCAGTATTTGACTGGAATGCAAGCTGTAGTTGGCAGCACCCAAGAAGCTTCCTCTGAAAAAGATGCTTATGATCTTGACCAAGCCACCATGGAGGAGGTGAATTACATGGGAAAACTATATGGAAATACCTACATTCCCTCATGGAAGAATCATCCTAACCTTTCATGGATGGATCAACAGAAGCCTCAGTAAGGCTTCAAAAACAATCAAGGTGGAAGGAACTAAAACAGGTTCAACAACAGACCACCATTTCCATCTTCTCAAGTGAATATGGAGACTCCTAAGCAGAGCCTTTCTGACTTAGTAACTATAGTCTCCAGCCTCTCTAAGACCACTCACAGTTTCATTAATGAAACAAGGTCCTCCATCAGAAATTTGGAGGTATAAGTTGGTCAACTGAGCAAAAAAATTCCTGAGACTCCTCCTAACACTCTTCCTAGTAACATTGAAGTAAACCCAAGAGAAGAGTGCAAGGCCATCTCTATAGAGGCTGAGGCCAAATCTGGAGAGACTGGGATGGCATTGAATGCCAGTGAGGAAGACCTCATTGGCGTTCAATGCCCAACTTGGCAAGAAACTGGCATTGAACGCCAGTAAAGGGATGCATGATGGGCTTTCAATGCCCAAAGAACCACCAAAACTAGCGTTGAACGCCAGTAATAGCACACCTACTGAGTGTTTAGCACCCATTGAAGAAATTCCTATCCAAGAATTAAAGGAAGCCAAGGCTCATGTAGAAACCATGGAGGTTCCCTTACATGCACTCCTGTAGTGCAAGAGTTCTGATGAATACTCATCCTCTAATGAGGATGAGGACACTAGGGAAGAGCAAGTTGTTCGGTACCAAGGAGTTTTCATGATGCTGAATGCCAAGTTGTTTGGTACAAAGCATTTGGAGGAAGAACCTTGAGTGCTTACCAAAGAACTCAATGCTTTGGTATAGCAGAAGCTACCTTAGAAGCTTTCGGATCCTAGACGCTTCCTAATTCCTTGCACCATAGTCACCATGACCATTGAGAAGGCTCTGTGTGACCTAGGGTCAAGTATAAACCTCATGCCATTCTTTGTAATGGAGAAGCTGGGAATCTTTAAGGTACAAGCTGCAAACATCTCACTAGAGATGGCAGACAAATCAATGAAGACAGCATATGGCTTAGTAAAGGATGTATTAGTAAAGGTTGGAGACCTTTACATCCCTGGAAACTTCATTATCTTAGACACTGGGGAAGATGAAGATGAATCCATCATCCTTGGAAGACCTTTCCTGGCCACTGCCAATGCTATCATTGATGTAGCAAAGGGAGAACTGATTCTACAACTAGGTGAGGATCACATCTTGTTCAAGATGCCTCACCCCAACTCTCCTTCTGAAAAAAGAGAGATAACTGTGCAATACTTAGTGTTCCAACAATCTCTTTCAGTGCAAAGCTTTACTAAGCCCCCAAACACCAATCCTAAGTTTGGTGTTGGACAGCCATCAACAAGCACTGAGAACAAAGGTACTAAGAAGAAAGTACCTAAAGGCTAGAGGGACAAGAAAGTCCCCACTGAAGGCCTCTCACCTGGCATGAGAGTTGTCTTCACCAAGAAGCCAGTTATACCACAACAGTGAGTCGTGTCTTGTCTCTAGAGCATGTGGAGCTCATTCATGAAAATACAGGAAGAAAGTTCATTGTAAGGGGCAAAATTCTGAGCCCATATCCATCTCCGTAAGGAGCTAAACATCAAGCTAGTGACGTTAAAGAAGCTCTTGTTTGGAGGCAACTGATGGAGAGGTTAATGTCTGTTAGGAATTTTACACAAAATAGTTCCGTCGATAGTATAGTTCCCTACCGATGAACAATCCTCTCAATCAAAGTTTAGAAGGACAAATTGTCACTATCAAAACCAACAAGAACCGGAAGTTTAAATTCCCAGGTCATCTCCCAAGGACTAGTGATCAATGAGTGCGCAATTTTGGTTGTGAAGGCAACAAGATTTTCAATGTAGAGATAAATAATTAAAGGAATGAAAGAACATTCAAAATTGCAAGTAATGAACTAATAAAGGAATTAAAGAACTAGCTATGTAATATGAACAAATAAGATATAAGAGTGATTGATGTATTGGTGCGTATGATAAACCTCTATTTTACGGTTTATTTTGTGTTGAATTGAGCAGATTTTGTCCACTATTCCTACACTTATTCATATAAATTGCATTTTTTACATTTTCCTTCCCAATTTTGTGCGTTGATTGAAAACACGCTTCTTTGGCCTTAAATTACTGATTTTTAAACCTCTCTTATTACCATTCGATGTCGTGATATGTTTGTTCAGTGTTTTCAGGTTTTTCAGGGCAGGAATGGCTTAGAGGATGGAAAGGAAACATGCAAAAGTGGAAGGAACACAAGAAATTTGATTTTTGAGAAGCTGGCTGCGACGCGCACCCGTGCGCGATGCGTACGCGTGACCAGCGCATTGGTCAAGCGACGCGTACGTGTGGGTGATGCATATGCGTGACCAGGATTTTGTCAAGCGACGCATACGCGTGGGCGACGCATATGCGTGACAGAGCGTCACGTGCTGCATTACCCAGAAGACGCTAGGGGCAATTTCTGGGCTGCTTTTCGCCTAGTTTCAAGCCCGAAAGTGAAGTTTAGAGGCTGCAGAGTAGAGCTGGAAAGGGGATGGATTTCAACATTCATTCACACAATTATTAGGTTTTAGATGTAGTTTTCTAGAGAGAAAGGCTCTCTCTTCTCTCTAGGTTTTAGGGTTTTTTGCTTTAGTTATTCTCAATTTCAGATTTCTACTTTGCTTTTATTTAGTTTCTCTTCTACTTTTGATTGTTCTAGTACTTTAGTTCTCTACTTCTCTTATTAATTCCTTTATTTTGTCCATTTAGTATATGAACTCTTATGTTACTCTCAATTCCTTTTTTAATGCAATTTTATATTTCGTTCTTATGGTTTCTTTATTTCATTGTTGGTTGTTGATTTGTTGCAATTGTTGGATTTTGAATTAGTTTTTTTTATGTTCTTAGCTTGGATTGAATAATTTGGAGACTCTTGAATTGTCAAAGTCTCTTGTTGATTGGTGGTTGAAAGTTGCTACTTGACTTAAGTGTCACTAACTCTAATCCTTGATTAGGACTTGTGAACTTAAGTTGATTATTGCTCACTTGACTTTCCTTCATTGTTAGAGGTTAACTAAGTGATAGCAAAAGGCAATTACCATCACAAGTGACTATGATCATGGGGATAGGAATTTCAATTATCAATCCTTGCTAGGACTTTTTTTAAACCTTAGTTTACTTCCTTGTTATTTACATTTCTTGTTCAACATTTAAAAACCCCAAAAAGATACTTTTACATAACCAATAGTAACATACTTCCCTACAAGTCCTTGAGAGATGACCCGAGGTTTAATACTTTGGTTTATTTTTATCGGATTTGCTTTAGTGACAAACAAATTAAATTTTGATTGAGGTTTAATTGTCGGTTTCGACTATACTTGCAACGCGATAATTTTTGTGAAATCTTTACTGACATTTTCCCTCCATCAAATTTTTAGTGCCGTTGCTGGGGAATTTCATATGTGTGCCTTATTATTGGTTATTGTACATATTTTGTTTTTGCTTATTTGTTAGTTTTTGTTAGTTTTAGGACTTTATTGCTTTTTCTATTAGCTTTTGTATTAACTTGTTACTATGAATTCTCACCCCTTTGGCTATGAGTTTAGTTCAAATCATATTGTAGGGAATGGAAGCTACAATGAAAACATGCATTAAGGTTGGGACAATGAAAGATGGGAGGAGCCACAAGGATTTGATCAACCCTCTTGGCAACAACCTCCTCCAATGTGCTATGAGCAACAACCATTCTATGATGCATACCAAGACATTGGTTATGGTGGACCTTTTCGTGACAATCAACAACCCCCATCATATGCCTATGAACCCCCTCCTCAACATAGTTTTGAACCACCATACTCACAAGCCCCTTTCAACCAAACACCTTCAAATGATCCTAACCCATATCCACCATACTAACCACCTTATGAACCATATGAGCCATACATATAGCCACCCATATTCCAACACAATTACTCCCAAGAACCACCACCTCTATATACACCATGTCCATATCCATCAATCCAATAGCAATATGATTCTAATTATGCTATCCAAGCGGAACAAGAGTCAAAGGATCGTCTCAAGGAAGCAATGGATCAACTTCAAGCAACCATCCATCAAATAAAGCGAGAGGAAAGCCGAAAAGCACACGAAGCTCTCATGGCTAGCATATCTCGACTTGAGAACAAGGGATTGAAGTGTGTTGTGCAACAAGTGGAAAAGATGGAGAGTGTTGAACCGCCACATCTATATCATGCAGAACCACCTTCCTATCATAAAGCTTTTCTCTCAATCAATGAACCCTCATTTCTACCCCAATCTCCAATGTATGACACTCTAAATGTTCTTCTTCAAGAGCAAAGAGAGATGCAAAGGACAACACTATAATTTGTAGCTACCTTGACCGAGGTAGTAGGTAATTTAGCCTCTCTGTGCTTCGACATTCAAAGTACTCCCATGGCTACATTTGGAGAATCAATAGAAGAGGGTAGCATGAAGGAGACACTAGAAACTCCGGTGGACAATGAGGAACGTGACTTTGTATTGGAACTAGTGGAGGAAATCATAATAGTTGAAGAGAAAGAAGTGGTTGAAAACTTAGAAGATGCTGAACCTCCATGGGAATCTAGAATTGTAGAGTATTCCTCCAAGAAGCTTGAAATTAATGTCAAGGAGGCTAGTGCACAACCTCCATGGCATGTTCCCTATGAAGAATTGGATGGGATAGATCAAGAAGCAAGTTTCCTTGATGATGAGGATCATGAATTAAATCTTCCTAGTGATGAATCTACATCTGCAAATGAACTCCTTGGGTATGAAAAACCTTCTCTGAGTAAGTCTGAGAATGTTGTGGAAGTGGAAGTCTTTCAAAAAGGATGGATAGGAGTTGAATATGCTTTTTCAAGAACGTTGGAGACTTCTCTCCCTAGGTTGCCATCTACGCCTTCATTTGAGTGGGTAAGACTTATCTTTATTCGGTTTACTGTCCAACTTGAGTATGGTATTCTTAAAATGGATCGCCAACTTAGGAGGCTTTGTGGAATTAAGCATAAGAGAAGGATGTTCAGTGGTTGGAGTTGTAAATCAAGGCTCATCAAGGTTGAGACTTCAAGAGCTAGATGCAAGGGTTGGGCTAGTGATAATTTGGTTGGATCCAAGAGAAGAGTTTGGTACTTCGTTGAGAATTCGAATTGCTTACCACTCAGTTGGAATAATGATGATCCACTTAAAGACGGGTGTAGAAATAAGTTTTGGGATCACGGCATACAAGAGGATCAGCTTTGGGAGCTCGAAGCTTGTGAAGAACTCCCTCAAGGCTTGGTGAATTTATTCGTGAATGTTGGAGCTTATCGGAAGTCCAAGCATTGGTGGAAGTTTCAAGATGAGTTCAAGAACAAGCCACCATGACAAGGAGCTCACCAAATGTCCAACTTAAGGACAATAACTAAAAGTGTTAGGTGGGAGACAACCCACCATGGTATGATCTTTCTTTTTATTAGTTTTATTTTATTCCTGTCAGTGTTAATTTCCAATTCTGCATGTTTACCCTTATTTTGCTTTATATTTCATAAAAAAAAGAAAAAAGAAAAAAGAGGTGCCTCCGACGCGTAAGCGTCAATGACGCGCACGCATCGCATGCAGATTCGCTCTTTATAAAAAATGAACAGAGAGTTGGGATGGAACGATGCAGGAGGGGTGCCTGGCGCACAAGCCACCCCACGCGTATGCATCACCTGCATATTTGTATCATCCACGCGTAAGCGTTGACGACGCGTACGCGTGGAATGCAAATCGGCGTTAATTGGCATATTGAACAGAGAGTTGGGCTGCCACTACGCTGGAATCGCGCGAGTAGTCACGCGTACGCGTGACCGACGCTCACGCGTCAGTGTTCATTTTTGGCCATCCATGCGTTCGCGTGGGCGACGCTTACGCGTCACATGGCCATTTCTGTTTTCACGCGTACGTGTGATGCATGCACGCGTGTCGCGTCCGCTTACTATTTTCCATTCTGCTTCTCTCTTCTCCCCTTTCTTACTCTTTCTTCTTCCTTTCTCACTTTCTTCTCCTTCTTTCTCAGCCGTTTTCTCTTTCATTTTCTTTTACATATTGCATTGGCATACTTTTCTTCATTGCATTTCAATTTTCTTCATGTTTTTATTTCCTTTCCTAAGTTTGCTATTTTTCCATTGGTGTTAAATTCTCTTACTCACATGTTGCATATTCTTGCATTATTTTGGCGCTTCGTGACTTGTTTTAAATTGTTGGGTATTATTATAGTTTAATTACTCTGTTGGTCCCTATAGTTTCGTTAAATTTTCAATTAGGTCCCTATACTTTTTTTCTTTTTAATTGGGTCCCTGCACTAATTTTTTTTCAATTAAGTCCATCTTAGTAGTAATTGGCTTAATTTTACAAGGACCTAACTAAATAAAAAAAATTGGTATAGGGACCTAAATAAAAGGAAAAAAAGTGTAGGGACCCAATTAAAAAAAAAATTGGTCCAAGGACTCAATTAAAAGGAAAAAAAATATAGGGACCTAATTGAAAATTTCGCGAAACTATAGGGACCAACAGAGTAATTAAACCTATTATTATTCATAGGTCAATGCTAAATTTTTATGACACTTGTATTCCATTTGCATTGATATGCACTTATACTGTCTTTCATGACCCACTCTCTCTCCCACATTATTGCATTTTTTGCACTGTTGGTATGCCATTTGCCTCTACTATTTTCTCACTTGTGTGTTATAGCTGCCATGTAGTTGAGACCTTTATTATTCGGCATTAACCCACCCATAATTTATTTGTTTTCTTATCTTTGTTTCTGGGCTACTTTTCTTCCTTTTTCTCTTCTTTCAGGATGACCACCAAGAAGAAAAGGAAAAGCTTCTCAATGGGGCAACAGACAAGTCCATCTGCACAATCAGTTGAAGAAACTCATCAGTGTAGCAACCCGTCCACGTGCTCATCTTTGCATGCACCGAGGACGGTGCAATCTTTAAGCATGGGAAGGTCGATACCGACTTCCATGGGTTAGTTACCTTCTTTTCAACACCAATGTTTAATTTTCTTTGTTAGTTCATTGTTGCATTTGCATGATTGATTGCATGTTTGTCAGATTTTGTGCATATTCTACCACTACTTGGTTGAAGTAATATTTTTCTTTTTCAAGAAACTTTTTATAGCATTTCACTAATTCGAATTAAAATTTTTGTTAAACTTGTTTGAAGATTTTAATTTGTTCCATTATATATGTCCATTATTTAGTGTATATTAATGCAACTAGATGATTTAGGCCATCATTTGATATTAGCTCACTTATCCTAAATAGCCTACCATTTCATTTGCCTTTGTTTGCCACTTTGAGCCTTTTTAAACCCCATTTGTTCTTTATATTACCACATCACTAGCCTTAAATGGAAAAAATAATTAATTACCCTATTTGAATCTTTGCTTAGCTTAAGATAGTGAGTGTGTGTTAACTAAGTGTGGAGAAATGTAGGAACTGTGGTTGATGAGAATGTGTTTTGTTTTTATTGATAAATATTGAGAATTTGGGTGCTCACTCGTGTGAAACTATAGAAACCATATGCATTGATATATTATGCTTTCATTTATATAAAAAAAAAATAAAATAGAAAAAAAAGGAAGAGAAGAAATAAATGAATAGGGGATAAAAGTACCCCAATGTTAAGTCCAATAAAAAGATCAATGCGTATGTGGTGGAATTAAAAATTGATACATGAGTGTGTGAAAATATGCAAAAGTGAGAATTTGGGTAGCTAAGCATGATTTTAGAATTATATAGAGTGTGTGTATGTGTTAGGCGAGAACTTAGGTTAGTCAAAGATTTAAATTATAGCTCACTTGACCATACATATATCCTCACCCTTACCTTAGCTCCATTACAACCTTGAAAAGCCCTCATGATATTTGCATTTGTACACTAAATATTTGTTAATTGGTTAGATGAAGAACAAAGTTTTAGAAAGCATAACTAGAGGAGATTCGAGTGGATTAACACTAGACACTTGAGCAATTAGAGTGCATATACACTTCCAGTGAGGGTTCGATGCTTGATTCCGTGTTCCCTGTTTTCATGAGCTCTCTTCTTACAAGTTTACTTGTCCCTTATTGTGTGATTTGAATTAGTGAAATTTGATTTATGTTCGTCATGGAGAACTTGTTTACTTTTAACCAAGTAGGTAGAAGCATCTTAGTATAAGCTGCATTTATATAGATAGGTTGCATTTCATAAGTTTTACCATCCCTCTTCACTCTTTATAGCTTCTCTTGAGCTTAGCATGAGGACATGCTAATGTTTAAGTGTGGGGAGATTGATAAACCGCTATTTTATGGTTTATGTTGTATTAAATTGAGCAGATTTTATCCACTATTCTTACACTTATTCATATAAATTGCATGTTTTACATTTTCCTTCCCAATTTTGTGCGTTGATTGAAAACATGCTTCTTTGGCCTTAAATTACTGATTTTTAAACCTCTATTATTACCATTCGATGCCATGATATGATTGTTCAGTGTTTTTAGGTTTTTCAGGATAGGAATGGCTTAGAGGATGGAAAGGAAGCATGCAAAAGTGGAAGGAAAACAAGAAATTTGATTTTTGAGAAGCTGGCAGAGACGTGGATGTGTGGGCGACGCGTACGCGTGGGTTACGCGTACGCGTGACCAGGATTTTGTCAAGCGACGCGTACGCATGGGCGACGCATACGCATGATAGAGCGTCACGTCCTGCATTACACAGAAGACGCTGGGGCGATTTCTGGGCTGCTTTTGGCCCAGTTTCAAGCCCGAAAGTGAAGTTTAGAGGCTACAGAGTGGAGCTGGAAGGGGGATGGATTCAACATTCATTCACACAATTATTAAGTTTAGGGTTTTAGGGTTTTAAGCTTTAGTTCTTCTCAATTTCAGATTTCTACTTTGCTTTTATTCAGTTTCTCTTCTACTTTTGATTGTTCTAGTACTTTAGTTCTCTACTTCTCTTATTAATTCCTTTATTTTTTTCATTTAGTTTATGAACTCTTATGTTACTCTCAATTCCCTTTTTAATGCAATTTTATGTTTCATTCTTATGGTTTCGTTATTTCATTGTTGGTGATTGAAAGTTGCTACTTGACTTAAGTCTCACTAACTCTAATCCTTGATTAGGACTTGTGAACTTAAGTTGATTATTGCTCACTTGACTTTCCTTCATTGTTAGAGGTTAACTAAGTGAGAGCAAAAGGCAATTACCATCACAAGTGACTATGATAATGGGGATAGGAATTTCGATTATCAATCCTTGCTAGGACTTTTCTTAAACCTTAGTTTATTTCCTTGTTATTTACATTTCTTGTTCAACATTTAAAAACCCCAAAAAGATACTTTTCCATAACCAATAGTAACATACTTTCCTGCAATTCCTTGAGAGACGACCTGAGGTTTAATACTTCGGTTTATTTTTATTGGGTTTGCTTTAGTGACAAACAAAGTAAATTTTGATTGAGGTTTAATTGTCAGCTTAGACTATGCATGCAATGCGATCATTTTTGCGAAATCTTTACTGACATTTTCCCTGCATCAGCGTACGATCCCCGTACCTTCGTACTCTTGTACCAGCAAGTGCAATGGGTCGTCCAAGTATTACCTGAGGGAGTCAGGGTCGATCCTACAAGGATTGTGGTTTGAAGCAAGCTATGGTTATCTTGCTGGTCTTAGTCAGGCAGATCAGAAGGTTGAAAGTTTGAAAGATGGAATAACAATGTTTAATTATAAGAATAGGAATGTAGTTGAGGATTGGAGTTGCTTTGCCTTTCTGAATTAACTCCGGTATTAGTGCTCTCTTTGCTTGCAAGTGATTTCTTCAATGGCAGGCTGTATGTGATTGACACTGGTTTGAGCAGCTACCAATACTTCACCAAATCTAAACTCCAGGTTTAGTGAGGATCCATTCTGATTGAGGGTGAAGCTCGTATAGTTCATTATCCTTAATGATCCTACTCAAAACGCCACAGACAAGGTCGGATCTTCTGGATCAGAGAATGCTGCACCTTGGGTTCTAGCCTCTACCACAAAGACCTTAATCTCCTCAGAAATTGGCTGAACTGATCTCTCAAGAAGTCCCCAACGAAGTCATGGATTAGTCGTCTGAGAGATGTATAAACATAGCTGTTGGTTCGTCCTTGTCCGGCGAAAGACGCATTTTGAACCCAAGTAAACGCAGGTGTTTGTCAGGCGTGTTCGTCTTAATGTGATGAATAGAGCTAATTTGTTAGATCATCCTATTTACCATGATGAAGATCCGATATACATCTTAGAATTAATCAAACAAGGATCAAAGAGAAACAGTAATACTTTTATTAATTCATAGGACTCAGTAAGGCTCCTCCCCTCAACCTAGGAGGTTTAGAAACTCATACTGAAGATAAAACACAATGTAAAACATGTATGATGCTCTCCTGAAATGAAGAAACTCTAAATTACATAAATAAAATCCCTTAAATACTAAACAAATGACTAGTAAGGGTAAAACAGTCTATTTAGTGCTAAAATCTACTTCTGGGGCCCACTTGGTGAGTCTTTGGGCTGAGCTTTGATGAGATCCATATGCTATGAGGTCTCTTGGGTGTGGAACACCAATAAGGGGGTCCTCTTTAGGCGTTTGTACATTGGTCTCTACTCTATAGGCGCTAGACGCCTGGAAGAGGGCAGGAAGCTGATGTTGGACGCTAGTTTTGTGCCTTCTAATCCGAAGCAAAATATGAATTATTATATATTGCTGGAAAGCTCTGGAAGTCAGCTTTCCATAGCCGTTGAGAGCGCTCTAGTTGGACCTCTTTAGCTCTAGAAAAACTCTTTCGAAATCAAGGAGGTCAGATCCAGAGAGTATCTGTAGTGCTTTCTCTGTTTCTGAATCAGACTTCTACTCCAGCTCTTCAACCTCAGCCAGAAAATAACTGAAATTTTCCAAAAACACAAAAACTCATATTAGAATCCAAAAATGTGAATTTAACACTAAAACCTATAAAAACTTAATAAAAACTAAATAAAAACTACTAAAAACTATATGAAAGTGATGCCAAAAAGTGTATAAAATATCCGCTCATCACAACACCAAACTTAAACCGTTGCTTGTCCCCAAGCAACTAAAAACACAGTAGGATAAAAAGAAAATTAAGATACAAATAAATTTCTAAGTTACAACCAGATGAGTGGGACTTAGTAGCTTTTTGTTTCTGAATAGTTTTGGCATCTCACTATCCATTGAAACTCAGAGATGTTGGCATCCTTAGGATCTTAGAATCCAGATGATATTATTGACTTTCTTAGTTAAGCTTATTTTGATTCTTAAACACAGCTTTCAGAGTCTTGGCCGTGACCCTAAGCACCTTGTTTTCCAGTATTACCATCGGATATAATAACGCCACAGACACTTTAACTGGGTGAACCTTTTTAGATTGTGACTCAGCTTTTCTAGAGTCCCCAGATAGAGGTGTCCAGAGTTCTTAAGCACACTCCTTTTGCTTTGGACCACGACTTTAACCGCTCAGTCTCAAGCTTTTTACTTGACACCTTCACGCCACAAGCACATGGTTAGGGACAGCTTAGTTTGGCGTCCTAGGCTAGGATTTTATTCCTTTGGGCCCTTGGTGCACGAATTGTGAATCACACTTTTCACAACTCGTACCACTAACCAGCAAGTGCACTGGGTCGTCCAAGTAATACCTTACGTGAGTAAGGGTCGAATCCCACAGAGAAGATTCTCATGAATGCCGCCATCAGTTCTAGCTTATACCACGGAGATTCTGATTAAGGAATCTAAGAGATATTCATTCAATCTGATGTAGAACGGAGGTGATTGTCAGGCACGCGTTCGTGGGGGAATGATGATGATTGTCACGTTCATCACATGCATGTTGAAGTGCGAATGAATATCTTAGATAGGAACACGCATGTTTGAATAGAAAACAAGAATACTTGCATTAATTCATCGAGACACAGCAGAGCTCCTCACCCCCAACAATGGAGTTTAGAGACTCATGCCGTCAAAGAGTACAAAGTTTAGATCTAAAAATGTCATGAGATACAAAATAAGTCTCTAAAAGTTGTTTAAATACTAAACTAGTAGCCTAGGTTTACAACAAATGAGTAAACTATGATGGATGATGCAGAGATCCACTTCTGGGGCCCACTTGGTGTGTGCTGGGCTGAGAATTAAGCAATCCACGTGCAGAGGCCATTTGTGGAGTTGAATGCCAGTTTTTGTGCCAGTTTGGGCGTTCAACTCCAGCTTTTGATCCTTTTCTGGCGCTGGGCGCCAGAATTGGGCAGAGAACTGGCGTTGAACGCCAGTTTACGTCGTCTATCCTTGTGAAAAGTATGGACTATTATATATTGCTGGAAAGCCCTGGATGTCTACTTTCCAACGCAATTCGAAGCATGCCATTTCAAGTTCTGTAGCTCCAGAAAATTCACTTTTAGTGCAGGGAGGTCAGAATCCAACAGCATCAGCAGTCCTTTTTCAGCCTGAATCAGATTTTTGCTCAGCTCCTTCAATTTCAGCCAGAAAAATACCTGAAATTACAGAAAAACACACAACTCATAGTAAAGTCCAGAAATATGAATTTTTCCTAAAAACTAATGAAAATAGACTAAAAACTAACTAAAACATCCTCAAAACTATATGAAATTAACCCCAAAAAGCGTATAAAATATCCGCTCATCAGCCCTCCTATCCACGGATACTCAAAGCCTTGGGTCCTTTTACCCTTTCCGTTTGGTTTAAAGGGTTACTAGCATTTTTAATCTGCCCTCCTTTTTCTGCATTTTTGGGCAGTAATGGATTTTTCTGCTTTTTTTTTTCTTTTTCGTCATTTTTCTTTATTTTTCGCATGCATAATAATTTTTTTCTTTTGCAATATGCTTTTTCTTTTTCTTTTTGCCGCTTTTTCTTGCTTCAGGAATTAATTTTTAGATTTTTTAGATTATCAATAATATTTTTCTTTTTTCCTTATTATTTTAAGAGCCAACATTCTAAAATTTCAATTTCAAATATTTACTATTTAATCATACATTCAGAAAACAAAAGCAAATGACACCATATCAACATAATTAAACTACTCTTATTTTAAACATGAAATTCATGCATCTCTCAATTCTTTTCAATTAAAAATTTTCTTTTAAGCATAGTGAGAGATATATGGAACATTTTACAACTTCTAAGACATCAATGCAAGTGATCATGCAACTAGAACAATAGAACAGACAAAACATAACAGAAAAATAGAAAAATAATAAAGGAAAGGAGATAAAAGAGAATGAATCCACCTGAATAATGGTGGCTAGTACTCCTCCTTGAGGATCCAATGTAGTACTTAATCTCTACAATGTCACTCCTTTGTCTTTGTTGAGGCAGCTACACAGGCTCATGTGCATGCTTTCTAGTTTGCTCCATCCTCTTCTTCCATACTTAGGAGTGGTAGAAGTCAAAAAGCAAAGCTTTTGCAACACCAAACTAAAGAGTTTTTCTCATCTTCGAGCAAATGGGGAAGAGTAGGGTAGAAGAAGTGGGGTAGGTGGAGTTTCTGTGGGACCTACTAGTCCTGAGAGGTTAGGAATTCCAGATTCCCTGCTCTATTGCACTGGCGTTTGAACGCCCAGGGACTGCTCCCTGGCTGGCGTTCAACTTCAACACTCCATCCAGAGTGTTCTGTTTTTACTACTGTGAAGTTCTGTCTCTGTTTTGACTGTATATGATTATGACCCTAAAAGAAAAATAAAACAAAATAAAAAGAAATAAATAATTAATTAAGGTTGGGTTGCCTCCTAACAAGCGCTCTTTTATCGTCATTAGCTTGACGGTTAGCTCCTTAAGGAGGTGAGTAAGGGATCAGATTTGAATGAGCTCCACATGCTCTAGAGACAGGACATGACTCACTGTATATGGTAAGGCTGGCTTCTTAGTGAAGACAACTTTCATGCCAGGTGAGAAGCCTTCAGTTGGGACTTTCTTGTCCCTCCAGCATTTAGGTACTTTCTTTTTAGTTCCTTTGTGCTTAGAGCTTGTTGAGGGCTGCCCAACACCAAACTTAGAATTGATGTCTAGGGGCTCTGTAAAGCTCTGCACAGAAAGAGAGGGTTGGAACACTAGGTGTTGCACATTTGTCTCTTTCTTATCAGAGGGAAAATTGGGATTGGACATCTTGAATAAGATATAGTCCTCTCCTAATTGGAAAACTATTTCTCCCTTAGCTACATTATTCATGGCTTTTGCAGTAGCTAAGAAAGGTCTTCCAAGGATGACACAATCATCCTCATCCTCTCTAATATCCAAGACAATAAAGTTTGCAGGGATGTAGTGGTTTTCAACTTTAACCAAGACATCCTCCTCTAAGACATATAGCTTCTTCATGGTCTTGTCTGCCATCTCTAATGAGATGTTTATAGATTTCACCTTAATGATGCTCATTTTCTCCATTACCAAGAGTTGCATGAAGTTAATGCTTGACCCTAGGTCACACATAGCTTTTTCAACGATCATGGTGCCTATGGTGCAAGGAATCAGAAAGCATCCAGGATCTGGAAGCTTCTGAGGTAGCTCTTGCTGAACCAAAGCATGGAGTTCTTTGGTAAGCAGTGGAGGTTCTTCCTTCAAAGGCTTTGTACCAAATAACTTAGCATTCAGCTACATAAGAGCTCCTAGGTACCGAGCAACTTACTCTTCCCTAGTGTCTTCATCCTCATCAGAGGATGAGTAGTCATTAGAACTCATGCATTACAAAAGTGCATGCAAAGGAACCTCAATGGTCTTTATGGATTCCTTAGGTTCTGGGCTAGGGGGTTCTTAAGTGGGATTTAGGCATTCAAAGGGTGTGCTTTGACTGGCGTTCAATGCCAGCTCTGTCAGCTTATTGGGCATTGAACGCCCTTGCTGTTCGCCCTGACTGGTGTTAAACGTCAGTCCCTCTAGCATTCTGGGTGTTGAACACCCAGTAGGGATGTCCTTATTGGCATTCAACGCCTGCTTCCCTGGGTAAGTGGTCGTTGAATGCCCAGTGAGGGGTTCCTCACTGGCATTCAGTGCCAGAATGGCTGCATGGTTGGGCATTGAATGCCCAGTGAGGGGTTCCTCACTGGCGTTCAATGCCAGAAAGCCTGCCTGGTTGGGCGTTGAATGCCTAGTGAGGGGTTCCTCACTGGCGTTCAATGCCAGGAAGCCTGGGTATTTGGGCGTTGAATTTCCAGCCAATGTTCCCTGGCTGGCGTTCAACACCAGCTCTGCTGCCAGGATGGGCGTTGAACGCCCAGTGAGGAGTTCCTCACTGGCGTTCAGCGCCAAGCTTACTACCATTATGGGCGTTAAACGCTTAGTGAAGGCTTCTTCACTAGCGTTCAACACCTTCCCATTCTCTTCTGATTCAGCCATGTCTTCCATGGTTATGGCCTTGCATTCTTCTCTAGGATTAACCTCAGTATTACTGGGAAGAGTTTCAGGGGGAATCTCAGGGATCCTCTTGCTCAGTTGACCAACTTGCACCTCCAAGTTTCTAATGGAAGACCTTGTTTCATTAATGAAACTATGAGTGGTCTTAGGGAGGATGGAAACCAGAGTCACTAAGTCAGAAAGGCTCTACTTAGAGGTTTCCATATTCCCTTGAGAATATGGGAATGGTGGTCTGTTATTGAACCTATTCTGGTTCCTACCACCTTGATTGTTGTTGAAACTTTGCTGAGGTTTCTGTTGATCCTTCCATGAAAGGTTAGGATGGTTCCTCCATGAAGGGTTGTATGTGTTTTCATAGGGTTCTCCCATGTAATTCACCTCCTCCATGGTGGGTTGATCAGGATCATAAGCTTCTTCTTTAGGAGAAGCTTCCTGATTACTGCCAGCTGCAGTTTGCATCCCAGTTAGATTTTGAGAGATCATGTTGACCTGTTAGGTCAAGATCTTATTCTGAGCCAAGATGGCATTCAGAGTCTCAACTTCATGAACTCCTTTCTTCTGAGAGATTCCATGGTTTACAGGATTTCTTTCAGAAGTGTACATGAACTGGTTGTTAGCAACAATTTCAATGAGTTCTATTGCTTCTGCAGGTGTTTTCTTCAAGTGAAGGGAGCCACCTGTAGAGCTATCCAAGGAAATCTTGGATATCTTAGACAAGCCATCATAGAAAATGCCTATGATGGACCATTCTGAGAGCATGTCAAGAGAACATCTCCTGATCAATTGTTTATATCTTTCCCAAGCTTCATAGAGGGATTCACCTTCTCTTTGTCTGAAGGTTTGAACTTTCACTCTAATCTTGCTCATCCTTTGAGGAGGAAAGAATTTAGCAAGAAAAGCATTAACTAGCTTTTCCCAAGAGTCAAGACTCTCTTTTGGTTGCGCATCCAACCAAAACTTTGCTCTATCTCTTACTGCAAAGGGAACATTCATTTGCTTGATCTCTCACAGCAAATGGAAAGAGCATCAGCTTGTAGACTTCAGGATCAACTCCATTAGTCTTTACAGTATCATTGATTTGTAAAAAATCAGCTAAAAACTGATCTGGATCAACAATTAGAAGTCCATGGAATTTGCAGTTTTGCTGCAAAAGAGAGACTAAATGAGACTTAAACTCAAAATTGTTAGCTCCAATGGCAGGTATAGAGATATTTCTGCCATAAAAGTCAGAGGTAGGCATGGTGAAGTCACCAAGAACCTTTCTGGGCTCCTCTTGAGGTTCGGTCATGTCCTCTTCTTCTTGTTCAAAACTTTCTGAATGGTCTCTTCCAGAGTGTTGTGCCTTAGCTTGTTGTAGGCGCTTCTTTAGAGTCTTCTCAGGTTCAGGATCAGGAGTCAAGAGGGGTTCTTTATCCCTGTTCCTGGTCATAAATAAGAAGAAAAGAAAAAAAAGAAAAAGAAGAAAACTTTTGATGCCAATAGGTAGTAAGCTCCTCCTTAAAGTGAGATGTGAAGAAAGAAGAAGACAGAAAAGAAATAAAAGAAGTAGAAGAAGAATACTTTGAAAATAGGGGATAGAAGTAATTAAGATGAGAAGGAAGAATAAAGAGGGGGGTAGAGTTCGAATGATATAGATGTGAGAAGAAGAGCAGTATAAATAGAAAAAGTAAATAAGAGTTAAAATATTTTTTGTTTTTATTTTATTTATTATTTAATTAGTTTTTGAAAATTAAATTAATTAATTTAAAAGAATTTAAAATTTAAATGTTAAATTTTCGAAAATAGAAGAGAGAGAAGAAGAAAT
This sequence comes from Arachis ipaensis, assembly GCF_000816755.2. Lineage (NCBI taxonomy): Eukaryota > Viridiplantae > Streptophyta > Magnoliopsida > Fabales > Fabaceae > Arachis > Arachis ipaensis. The sequence goes on along the minus strand of NC_029793.2, from coordinate 74,200,298 downwards.
AGTTTTCAAAAATTAAGAGAGACGAGAGTTAGTTAGGTAGTTTTGAAAAAGAAGAGAGAGAAGAAGGAGAGGTAGTTTTCAAAAATTAAGAAGAGATTAGTTAGTTAGGAAGTTTTGAAATAGAAGAGAGAGAAGATAAGATATGAAATTTGAAAATAAGATAGAAGAAGTTTTAAATTTTACAATAAGATAGAAGATAAGATAAGAGAAGATTTAAAAATTAAAATTTGAAATTAGAAAAAGATAAGATTTTGAAATTTGATTTTGAAAAAGATATGTTTTTTAAAATTTGAAATTTGAAAAAGATAAGATAAGATTTTTAAATTTTGAAAAAGATAAGATTTTTGAAAAAGATGAGATTTTTAATTTTGAAAAGATTTTATTTTTAAAATTTTGAAAACTAAGATATGATAAGATAAAAATTTAAAATTGAAATCTGAATTTTTATTTTAACTTTTTGAAAATTAAGTGAAAAAGATAAGAAAAGATATATTTTTTATTTTTGAATTTAATGATGAAAGAGAAAAACACACAAAAGACACAACACTTAAAATTTTTAGATCAAATGCTCCTTATTTTCAAATATTTTGGAGGAAAACACAAAGGAACACCAAACTTAAAAATTTTAAGATCAAAACACATAAAAGACACAAGAACACTTTGAAGACTCACAGGAACACAAAGAACAAAATTCAAAGACTCAAAGAACACAAGAACATATGAAGAACACCAAACTTAAAATTTTTAGAAAACCAAACATATATTTTCGAAAATTGAAAGAAAAATAACAAGAAAATACCAAACTTAAAGACTTGACACAAGATTTAAACAAAGAAAAATTATTTTTGAAAAGTTTTTGAAAGGAAGATACCAAAAAAATCGAAAATTACTATAATTAATAAATACAGACACTCAAAGAAGCAAAACTTTACCAAGAACATAAGCACAAGGCTCTAACTAATTGTACAAAGAAAATCAAAATATATTTTTGAGAAACTTTTTAATTTTTTCAAAAATTTGAAGAAGAAGAAGATAAAAATAAAAACTCAAAAATTCAGACCAAGAACAAAGATTAAACAAGGAAAATAAAAAATATTTTTGAAAAAGTTTTTATGATTTTCAAAAATTGAAGAAGAAAATAAAAGACTTACTCAAAAACACAAATAAAGACTCGAACAAAGAAAAGACAAATATTTCTTGAAAATGGTTTAGGAAGAAGTTTTAAAATTTTTGGAATTGAAAACAGAAAAAAAGAACAGGCAAGACTCAATACCAAGAACAAAAATTGAACAAACAAAAGAAAAATATTTTTGAAAAAGGTTTTTAATTTTTTTTCCGAAATTGAAAACAATATGTCAATTTGTCCAAACTTAACAATCCCCGGAAATGGCGCCAAAAACATGGTGCGTATGATCCCTACACCTTCATACTATTGTACCAGCAAGTGCACTGGGTCGTCCAAGTAATACCTGAGCGACTCAGGGTCGATCCCACGAGGATTGTGGTTTGAAGGAAGCTATGGTTATCTTACAGGTCTTAGTCAGGCAGATCAAAAGGTTGATAGTTTGAAAGATGGAATTACAATGTTTAATAATAAGAATAGGAATGTAGTTGAGGATTGGAGTTTCTTTGCCTTTCTGAATTAACTCTGGTATTACTGCTCTCTTTGCTTGTGAGTGATTTCTTCAATGGCAGGCTGTATATGATTGACACTGGTTTGAGCAGCTGCCAATATTCCTCTAGATCTGAACCATAGGCTTAGTGTGGATCCATTCTGATTGAGGGTGAAGCTCGTACAGTTCATTCTCCTTAATGATCCTACTCAAAATTCCATAGACAAGGTCGGATCTTCCGGATCAAAGAATGTTGCACCTTGGGTTCTAGCCTCTACCACAGAGACCTTAATCTCTCCGAAAATTGGCTGAACCGATGTCTCGAGAAGTCCCCAACGAAGTCGTGGAAGAGCCGTATGAGAGATGTATAAACATAGATGTTGGTTCGTCCTTGTCCGGTGAAAGACGCATTCTGAACCCAAGTAGACGCGGGTGTTTGTTAGGCACGTTCGTCTTAATGTGATGAATAGAGTGAATTTGTTAGATCATCCTATTCACCACGATGAGGATTGGATATACATCTTAGAATTAATCAAACACCGATCGAAGAGAAACAGTAATACTTTTATTAATTCATAGGACTCAACAGGGCTCCTCCCCTCAACCTAGGAGGTTTAGAAACTCATACTGAAGATAAAACACAATATAAAACGTGTATGATGCTCTCCTGAATCGAAGAAGCTCTGAATTACATAAATAAAATCCCTTAAATACTAAACAAGTGACTAGTAAGGGTAAAGCAGTCTATTTAGTGCTAAAATCCACTTCTGGGGCCCACTTGGTGAGTGTTTGGGCTGAGCTTTAATGAGATCCACGTGCTATGAGGTCTCTTGGGCATGGAACGCCAGCTAGGAGGTCCTCTTTGGGCGTTTGTACATTGGTCTCTGCTCTTTGCGCTGGATGCCTGGAAGTGGGGCAGAAAGCCGGCATTGGACGCCAGTTTTGGGCCTTCTAATCCGAAGCAAAGTATGGACTGTTATATATTACTGGAAAGCTCTAGAAGTCAGATTTCCAAAGCCGTTAAGAGCGCTCCATTTGAGCTTCTATAACTATAGAAAAGCGCTTCCGAATGCAAGGAGGTCAGATCCAGACAACATCTGCAGTGCTTTCTTTGTCTCTGAATCAAACTTCTGCTCCAGCTCCTCAATTTCAGCTAGAAAATAGCTGAAATTGTCCAAAAACACAAAAACTCATAGTAGAATCCAATAGTGTGAATTTAACACTAAAACCTATAAAAACTAAATAAAAACTACTAAAAACTATATGAAAGTGATGCCAAAAAGCGTATAAAATATCCGCTTATCATGTATGTATGCGTGTGTGATTCAAATCATAAATGGAATCTTGGCTTGGGATGAGCTAAGGGTCCTTTCCTTGTTGCAATCACAACTATGACAATTATAATGGATTAATCTCACTTAGTTAACCCTTACATCGGAGAGTAGGTTAAGTGAGCATAGTCGTTCTTAATCCACAAATCCTAACTCACTTGCTAATTGCCTTAGCAACAAGTTAGCGTTAGTGGAAAGAAGAACAATTAACAATCTAAGAATTATCACTAAATGTTGGACATTCCAACTCTAGGAAACCATAGGTTCATTTTCCCCAAGCCAAGAGGTGGAAATTTAGCCCATAATCAAAATTGACATTTTCACAAACACATAGTGGGCATAAACATTAAACATGGGAAAATTGAGAAAATGCTTGAAACTATGAGCAACAAGTGATCAAAGGCAAAAATAACAACTCATCCAAGCATATAACAATCATCAATCATCAAAATCATCAACAAGAGAGCAAATTGCAAAAAGTATATATATTAACATTAAAACTTTAATTACAAGAAAGAGTATCAAAATTGTAACTATAAAAAGTAGTAATTAAGAGATACTTATAATGGAGGCTAGCAAAAATCCAAGATCAAAAATGGAAATGGAAATGGCACTTGAAATGTAAAACCCTAATATAAACCCTAATGGTGATGAGAGAAAACTTAAAGAAACTAAACCTAAAGCCTCCTACTACTATCTACTACTACCCTAATGATATGCTATCCTTCTACAATGTTTGCCCCCTCCAATATGAGCTATGGCCATCAGAATTGGGCCTCCAAGCCATCAAAAATGTGAGTCACGTGCATTTTTAATGAAGGCATGTGCGGATAACTGTGCGTATACACAGACGTGTGCGAACACACACTTGGCCGAAATCTCGGGCTGTGCGTACGCACAAGAGGCTGTGCGCACACACACTTCGTGATGCTTTGGATGATCGTGCGATGCGCCAGATACTGTTCACTCGCACACTTGGCTCTGCTTTGCTGCCTATGCGTACACACAAGTGGCTGTGCGCATGCACACATCGCTATGCTCTTCTCCTTTGTTTCTACATGCTTCTTCCTCTTTGTATGCTCCTCTTTCATCCCAGCAAGCCATTCCTACCTTATACTTCTGAAATCACTCAAAAACAACATCAAGGTATTGAATGGAAGGCAAATGGAATAAAATACGTTAAATTAGGCACAAAAGAGCATGTTTTTATAATCAAGCATAATTTAGGGGGAAAGCTCAAAAGCATGCTATTTGATGGAATAAGTGTAGGTTTATATGATGAAATCCTCTCAATTCTAACAAAAAATTATCGTAAAATATGGATTCATCAATTCCCCCACACTTAAAGACTAGCATGTCCTCATGCTAATCACAATCAAAGGAGATGAAAGAAAGGGCAAACAATTTATTTAATGTACTACCTATATGCATGCAACTAACCTAGATATTACATACTAAAATCTATTCTACTGAAAGTTGGTAAAAGCAAACCATGAAATTCCAATCAATCTCCTGAAATAAGTGAATTGAAACTTTCAAAACTAACAAACAACTTGCAAGAAGATACAATATAAGAAACAAGAACATAGAATTGAGCGATTGAACCCCTCACCGGATGTGTATTCACTCTATTCGGTCAGTGTTTAGGGCTTAATCACTCAATTCTTCTTTAATCATGTTTCTCAAAGATTTGCAAGTCATCTAACAATCAACTAATATTTGATGCATGAAAACAAATATCTTAAGGTCTTTGGAGGGTTGTAATGAGGCTAGGGTTGAGGTAAGATTAATATGGTTAAGTGGACTTAGTGAATTAGATCTTTGATTAGCTCAAGTGTCTACCTAATCCTATACCATCCTATATACACATAACAAAATAACCTAAGTACCTATTTATCTCCTATCTCATGTCAACTCCTACATTTTCTTTCCAAAATACAAACATATGCATCTTTTTATTTAGCTTTTATGTCATATTCTACTATGCACAAGATTTATTTTATTTTATTTTATTATTTTTACAAAATCAAAATTTTCTTGTTTTTGTTAACAACAAGAGATGCATATGTTTTGAACAATGAATGCATGAGCAATTATCCATTTTCCAAATTTTCACAATAAATACCCCATGTAACTTCATCACCAATGTTTTCCAACAACTTCCCCCACACTTTGAGTAACACACACTACTCCACCCAAGCTAATCAAAGAGCAATTCAAGGACATCAATGATTTTTTGCTTTAGGGAGAATAATGTGCTCAGCGTCAGAACAAAAAGGGGGTTTAAAGGCTCAAAAGGGGTTACAAAGGTGAATATAAGGGTTGGCCATATGGGTTAGTGAGTTCAATATCAAAAATGGCCTCAATCATTCTAAATGCATTCAAACACCAACTACAGGACATATAGATTCATGCAAATCTAAGATCACAATAAAAAAGGTGTATAATCACATAAGAACAAACTTTATGGTTGGAAATGTGTAACCATCTATTGGAGCTCAAAATCTCACAAGGTATGTTGTTTTAGCTATTTTTCTATATTCCATGAAAAGGATTACTTCAAGTAAGTTGAGAAAAAACTTTTCAATTCAATCAATGGCGCGCCCTAAGAAATATTTCATGAAAATTTCTTGTTGTTTACCAAACTTATTTACTTTACCATGCAACATGCAAATATTTACTACTACAGAACTTTGAGGACTAAAATATGTACAAGCAAACCAAACAAAGTGCAAAAAGAACAATTTTGCAAAAATGAAGAAAGAAAACTAAAAGGTATTGTAAAGTATTTAAGAAATGAATTTTACCCCTCTTAAAGTTGTCAAACCTCCCCCATACTTAATTAATGCACGGTCCTCCGTGCATGCTCATAATCCGGGAAAACGATAACTTGGGGGCACCACCCTCAGCTGGTTGTCACTGATATGGGGTTGATGACCTCCATCATCCACTACAAGAAAAAAGGCCTGTCAGCACACTTTTTTTGTCACGCTTTTAAAGCGTACCCAAAAGTGGTCTATGGCCATGCTTTTGCGAGGGTAGCCACTGATTTGTGATTTGGCCACGCTTTTTTTGCCACGCTTAAAAGCGTGGCCATAGAGGGAAATCGGCACGCTTTTACGAGGATGGCCACGCTTTCTTATTGGCATGCTCGAAAAGTGTGCCCATCGAGAGAAATCGGCACGCTTTACGAGGGTGACCACTGATTTGATATTTGGCCACGCTTTTTTTGCTACGCTTGAAAAGCGTGGCCATAGAGGAAAACCGGCAAGCTTGAAAAGCGTGGCTATCCTGTGTTTAATCTGGCACCGTACAAAAACATGCCAATAGAGTTCCCTCCCCTATGGTCACAGTTTTTCATTTTTTTTTTAGAAACCCCCTCCCAAACTACGCCGTTTTTACTCCAATTTCCTCTCCTCCCAAAATTTCCCAATCCCCTGCCCTAAATTCCGCATTCATTCATAATGAAATTCTTAACAAAGAAAAAAGAAAACCATCGAGCCCTAACCCTCGTTCTCTTCACGCGTGACCCTTCCATGGAGCCTTCTTTCTAATCCATTTCCCAACCTATCCATGGAGCCTAACCCTCTCTCCTAGCCACGCACTTTCCTCCCCTCACGAACGACGCCACCCTGACCAGCAACTGTCACCGCACACCAGCCTCAGAGACACCTCGACCCTCAGCGGAACTCCTTGGTTGATGATGGACGAGTGACGACTGATCCTCAGAGATACCAACTTCTCTGTGACTACTGATGCTTTTCTGCTCAGTCTGGTCACCTTCTTCATCCCTGTTAGCTTTACTACTTCTTCTCTACTCTCTTCTTCGAACGTTCTCTTCTTCTCTTCTCAGGTAAATAATTAATTATTATAATAAATTAATATTCTGATTAGAGAATAAGGATTTTGATAATCAGAACTTCTGACCAGGGGTAAAAGAGTTGATTTTGATTATTCGAACTTCTGATTAGGGATGTTATTTTTTATTATCAGAACTTTTGAATGTTAAAGCGGTTGACTATTATTTTGTGTAGTATTTTTTCTGACCTTCACTATAGTCCTCATGTTATTCATGCAGTTGAATTAGTTTCTACTGTAAAGATATTTTTAGTTGCTCACTATCTGAAGTTAAAGTCTTCTATCCAAAAAATATATCTGAAGTTAAGGTATTCATGTTCTAGTATTCTAATAGATCCTGTAAATTTCACTACAATGATCTATTGGTTATTCTGTTTTCTCAATTTATCTTATTTTGAAGATCAAATTCCTTAACCACACTGAATTATTTTAATGAATATGAGAAATTGAAAATTACAATGTGTTTAGTTCAGGTAATTGTTGGATTGCTAAAGACAGTTGTCCCTCCAAATTCATGCTTAATAGTTTTCTGAAAAATAAAAACTTTTTTTTTCAAAATTAGTTTCTGAAGAGTATAATGTGAGAAACAATCTTTCATGTCATAGGAAGTGAGGACTAACAATTCTGTAATCCTTGAGTTGGAGCAACAAATTCCTTCCCAATTACTACCATAACGATCTGTACCAACCCAATTTGGTGGTCTGTTAGTCCAGAATCCTGTAAGAGCTGCTAAGCCATTATCTGAAGCAACACAATTCACAAAAAGAAAATTTGTTAAAGGAACTAAGTAAATAGAAGACTACAATCTCAAACAAACTCTAATAGATTTTACAATAGTAAGAACTAAGAACCTACATCATGTCAACTATTATTCTGTCAAAGAAAAAAATAACAAGGTAAACAAATCCATTTTCTAACTTTTGATTATTTCTTATAACCATTGTAGAAATGATCTATTCTTATAAAATATCTGCCTAACTGCTAAATGAAGGAAGAATCAATTACTTTTTAAAATTTCAAAACATTAGTTTCATCAGTTGTTTGCTCTATTAAATATTTAGAAGAATATTTTAGAGGCTAATTGAAGGTTATATCATAACTCTAGCTTTATTTATTAGCAGCAAAGGATCTCTGAGTAGGTAACTGACGTGGTGGAAATTAGCCGATTAAGAAATTAATATAGAAATAACGTTGCAAGTACAGTTCCTAATCGACGAAAATCCGCTTATCAATTTAGAAGGGTTGTCATAATTTTAGAATAAAAATACTGGGAGTAGGAATCCCAGGTCGTCTCCAACGAGTTGACAAAAGGGTGCTATCTTATTAGTCAAGGGTTTTTCGAGAAATTTTTAAGAGTTGGAGAACAGAAAAATAAATGATTGTAAATTAAAGCAATGAAAATTTGCAAGAGAATTTATATAATCAGAATAAAAAGCCTTGACGGGGGGAAGATTAATTGGAAGTTCTATCCTTGTTGGGTTCTCCCAAGTGTAATCGCAAGAGGTTGTTGTTTTCACCTAGTTAACCCTTACTAAATAAAAGAAAGTCAAGTGATTGAGATAACTCTTATTCGCAAGTCCTAATCCTCTCCTTATGGGAGGATTAGCGTTAGTAAATAGAGAGTTAGCCAACAACTTTCAATTGAACTAATCAATTGAGTATTCCAACTCAAGGGTATCCTTTTAATCAACCCCCAAGGTCAAGTTGGGAGTCTACTCCATTGACATGAATGTAATGTTCACAAGCATAAAAGCGGAATAAGAAGAAGACATAATAATCTAAATAAAATAATAACTGAAAATTACTTAAAGGTAAAAGTAATTCTTTGCATTAATAAATCCCAAAATACAACATCCTTATCTAAACAGGGTTAATGAGTAATTAAAAGAGTAAAGGAATAAGAAAACAAACTAGAATAGTAGCAACTTCAACGGAGGTAGTATCTCTTCTCAATATCCAAAGCAACAGCATCAAAAGCATAAAAACTAGAACTATGAATGTGAAGAAAACCTAGAGGAGAGTGATTTCTCTCTAAGACTCCTCTCTATAACTAAAAACTATGCGAATGAGAATGTCCCTTGAGTCTCTTCTTGTCCCCTGGCTCTAGTCTGTGTTTCTAGGCCAAAAACTGGGTCCAAACTCGGCCCAAAATTGCCCCCAGCGTTTTCTGCGATTTCTGCAGGTAACGCATGTCACACGTACGCGTCACTCACGCGTATGCGTCGCTGGTCACCTTCGCGTACCATGCGTACGCATCAGGCACGCGCACGCGTCGTCGTGCAGACTCTGATTCACGCACACGCGTGAGCCATGCGTGCGCGTTGCTCATCGCTGGTTATCTCCCTTATTTCTTGTGCTCCTTCCATTTTTGCAAGCTTTCTTTCCATCCCTTAAGCCATTCCTACCCTATAAAGCCTGAAAACACTTAACGCACAAATTACGGCATTGAATGGTATAAAAGAGAATTAAAAATATACAATTTAAAGGCTCAGGAAGCAAGTTTTCAACCATAGAACAAAATTGGGAAGGAATTGTAAAATCATGCAAATTGTCTGAATAAGTGTGCAGAGGATTGATAAAAACCACTCAATTGAGCACAAGATAAACCATAAAATAGTGGTTTATCAGTAACAATATAGGTTAATGACTTGCATGCATAATAAGCATAGATTTTGACATCCATATTATGTTGAGATAAAGGTGAAGATAGAACATAATCAGTCAGTGGTATGAAACAAAAGGAACAAAGAGAGCACTGTGAAATTGATACATAATTTGCATAAAAAGCCTAAAATAGTTTAGGCACTTGTCAACCATATACAGTAGCATCCCAAGAAAATGGCAGGAGTTCTTGCTCTTTTATTTATATATATGAGATATGATAAAGCTACATGAAACAAAGAGTAAGATATCAAAAAGGGTTGAGCTGAACTTATAGTCTTGGCTGTTTGTTTGTGCTGCTACCAGCAGAACTTGAATAAGAAGCATGAGTAGAAGAAACAACTTGTTATGATGTTCCATTATTATGATGCTGAAAGTTATATCTTCTGATGATGAATGAAAAAATCTAATCAACCCTTTTTTTTTCAAATGGAAGCAAGACAAGGATCACAGAATAAAGCAGAAAAAATAGTGCATAATAAAGCAAAATCTTTTAACCAAGAATGTCTGAGATAAATTCAATAGATAAAGGTAGACGCGTCTTCTTGAATCTTGATGGCTAACTAATACATTTTACTTAGTCAACGGCTCTTCCATGTAAAAATTTCAATGTTTGAGAAGGTTATATTTAACTCCAATAAATAAGAAAGAAGACAAAGATAAAAATTGTTCCATGGTGGCCACTAACCATATATATCTATAAATATCTTCAATTGATAGGAGTCATTGTGATTTTTTCTTTTCTCACCCTGGAATATTCAAAAGAAGAATTCTATAAATAATAAGAATAAGAAAACATAAAGTGTTTGAATAAGCAACTTTTTTCAAACTTGATATATATCCTTTTGGTCACATTAGTTTACAAACTGCTTTTAATACATTTATTATTTGAAGTATACTGGTTGATCCCTTTTTTCTGATGTTAAATTTCTCTCTAGTATGCTTGGCAAGTAAATTCACTTTATTGAATGGGAATGATCATCTTTCTCTGTTCTCTCCTTGTTTAAGTGAATGCTCATTAGCTCAGGAGCTTGTGTTGGAAAATTTACTCGTAATTAATGAGACTGAGCTTATATTTATGCAGTATAATTGAATGATTTTACAGGATTTTGGCTGAAGTTGAAAACCTTGCAGGATTCTGGTTGAAGTTGAAAACCTTGCTGCTAATTGTAATGAGACTAAGCTTATATTTAAAAAATTGGCTTATTTTCTTAATTTTTCTTTTTCGTTTCCTTGGACATAAGTTGGCTTATTAGTTAAGGCAATCAAGTTTATGTATCTAGCTTACTTGTATATGTTCACTTTTAGTTGCTAGAATTCCTTAGTTATTTTTCCATATTTCAGGCTTTGGCATTCTACCTCATTAAACTTCATGCAGAATGTAGTTAATGGAAACCAGAGTCCTGTAATAGCTATTACCGAAGGATGCCAGATGAATTTTTTCAGTTGATAGTTTATTTAATGCTTTATTGTCATAATGAGTTCTTCTTTATTCCTTCCTCCAGCTACTTGGAACTTCTCGCAAATGCCTTGGACTGTGAAAATTGGTCACTGGTTTAATTCCTCATGTCATCTTCTTACAGTGGATATGGCACCTCCAGCTTGCAACAAGTAAACAACTAAGAATATTACATTACAATTTGTAATTCAGTGTAGTACCATTAACGTTTAGCTTAAGAAATTATCTTTTGTAGGTAAAAAAGTTCACAAATGTTCCAGAAACAATTATGTATGATCTAAGGGAAGGAAGTTTAAAAGGGCTAGAGGAAGGAGGAACAACAAAGGAAATAGAATTTAAGTTGTATTGTTTTTGTATTTTTTTTCAGTTTTTAGTTTTGGAATTCGAACTCGTGATTTATTTTCTATTTGATATTAGTTTTTTAATGTATAAAACAATTATCGCAAAAATTATATGTCACTAATTATTGTTTGATTTATCTTGTCACTAAAAAAGGATTGAAAAATTTATATTTTGCAGCGGTGAAGGTAAAAACAAGAAAAAGGATTTTTTTTTTAATTTTATAAGGCTATTGCCACGCTTTTAAAGCGTGGCCGTATCACTGGCTATCGCCACGCTTTAAAAAGTGTAGCCATATTTCCTATCAGCACGCTTTTAAAGAGTACCCAAAACAAACATTCTGGGACGTTTTAAAAGCGTGGCGAAACATACACTTTTCGGTACGCTTTATTGAATGTACCTATAGGTTAAGACCTATGGCCACGCTTTTTAAGCGTGGAAAGAGATGAAAGCATGCCAACAAAAAAAGTGTGCCGATAGATCCACAAAAGCGTGACGATAGAGCAACCGGCACGCTGGCGGATGTGACCCTTTCAAAAGTGTGCCGATAGCTCAAAAAGTGTGGCGAAAAGCTATCGGCATGCTTTTTTGCACTTTTTGGAAAGCTTTTAAAGCGTGGCAGAAAGCTTATTTTCTTGTAGTGATCCTCCTCCCCAACCAACTCTGATGAAGCTTTGGGAGTTGGGCCGGGGTCTCTTCCTGGTAATCGTGCCGCTACCCACTCGAAACGCTCGTGCTCAAGCCGCTCCATGTCGTGGATATCATGCAATATATCTTGGAAGAAGTCCAGAAGAGACCAAAAAAATGGTAGAGGAGTTGATGAAGTTGGTGGGTTTGTTAATGGCGCTGTAGGTGCCTTCCTCTTGGAGGGTATCTTTTTTGTCGATCCGTCCAAATCTCCTCATGGAATGAATTTGTTGCCTCTTAGTATCTTGAACATGATGTCTGTCAGTTGCCTCTCTACCTCCGCTGCTATAGCTAGTCGCATCACCATAGATGGAAAAGGAACGTTGATCATAAAAGTATTGATGGTTGGCGTTATCTTTAATGAGTATAAAAGTATTGATTGTTGGTCATAGTGTCTATGAGATTCTGGGCTTCTTTTAGAGTCAAGCCCTCATAAAATTTCTGAAGTTTGTCCCATTTACTAAAGACTTCAGGTGGACATTTCCTGATCAAGGCCTTGTATCTCTCCCATGCCTCATACAGTGATTCTCCATCCATTTGGGTGAAGGTTTGCACATCTATTTTCAGCTTGATGATTCTCTGAGGTGGGTAAAACTTGGCTAGAAATTCGCTCACCAAATCATCCCAATTGTTGATGCTCTCCTTGGAAAAGGTTTCCAGCCATTGGGAAGCATTGCCCTTTAAAGAGAATGGGAATATAAGTAATTTGTAGATGTCAAGATGTACCCCATTTGTCATGATAGTTTCACAAATCCTCAAGAAAATAGACAAATGTTGGTTGGGGTCTTCAAGAGGACCACCCCCATAAACATAATTGTTCTGCACCAAAGTGATTAGTTGAGACTTCAATCCAAAGTCATTTGCATGAACATTTGGGATGAGGATGCTGCTCCCATAGTGTCTAGGATTGGGGATAGTGTAAGAGACGAACACCCTTCTTGTAGGTTGGGTATTGTTGGTTACTCTTTCTTCATGCACCCTATCCTCCATGACTTGCACAATCACAAATAAACCAAATGAAAGCTGGACATTCTAATGCTAGAATGTGGTTAGAGGGTTTGGTAACACAATGTGTCAAACAGTTAATATGCTTAAAAGAAAAACAAAAGAAAATTGCTCAATCTAAATTATCACCTACTTAATCATTGTCAATCTAAATCAATCCCCGGCAACGGCGCCAAAAACTTGATGAGTGAAAATCGATTCCACACAAACTCACCGGCAAGTGTACCTGGTCGCATCAAGTAGTAAAACTCATAAAAGTGAGGTCGATCCCATAAGGATTGATGGATCAAGCAATTTTAGTTGGGTGATAAATTTAGTTAAGCAGACAATTGATGATTTGAGTGAAAGTTGAGTAACATATCGTTTTGGCGGCATGGCTGAGCGGTAAGGCGGGGGACTGCAAATCCTTTTTCCCCAGTTCAAATCCGGGTGTCGCCTGATCGACAAGAGAATTGAATTTTGACCTTTTAATTAAAAAAATGAGAGGAAAAAAGAATTTATCTGTAATGTTTTCCGACTCTACTAGAAATCTGATCAAAACTTGTTTGATGTTTGCAAGAAAACTAGAGTGCAGAATGTAGATTGACAGAAAAGTAAATTACAGGAAGCTTAAATGGCTGAAACTTAAAGTGCAAGAAATTAAAAGAGCTGAAACTTAAATTGCAAGAAAGGTAAATGACTGAAACTTAAAGTGCAAGAAATTTAAATTACTGAATCTAAATTGCAAGGAAACTTAAATGGAATGAATAATAAAGGGAATTGGGTGCTGGAATTCAAAACGGAAATGGACAATTCAAATTGAAATGAAATCAGAGAAATCTAAACTGCAGAAAATCAAAGTAAATGATTCATCAGGGATTGGAGATATCCTAATCCTTCATAAATCAATGGGTCTCAACTCCTTTCTCAATCATATGAGTAGATCTTTGGTGGATTGAAATTGATTGGATCCCAATTCCTTGGCAATCCAATTCTCTAATCACAATCAATCTTGCCAATTCCTTGATCTAATTGTCATGAGAAGAGTTAGAGCACATTCTCTCATCCATAAGCCACACTAACTCTCAAGATCTCAATTCCTCCCGAATAGTGTTGATCAAGAGAGTAGTGAAGGATAAAGCTCCAATTCTAATGCAAGTGATTCCCCTTCCGAGTCTCACACAAGCATTCACTGAATTAAGCCCCCTTCCGGAGTGAGTAATTCAAAATCAAAACAGAAGATATCCTATAGCTACCTAAGCGGATTGAGAAGAAGAAGAATTTCATTGATTCATTGGAATTTCAATAGAGCTCCTCTCCCTAATAAATTTGGGAGTTAGTTCATCATGGCTCTAATACAAAATAGAAAATAGAAGAATTGCAGAAATGAAAAATACACAGAATGCAGAATTCCCCAATTAGGGTCTCTGCCTCACTGGCCTTCCAGATCTGCCAGCCAGCCTTTTTTTTACAAATCAAATTCTCCTCTATTTTTATACTTTCCAATTCAGTCTTCCTGTACGTGGATTGGGCTTTTCTGGCCTTTGTTGAGGTAAGTCAGAATGGGTCTTCAGTTGGTAAGATGGTGATGCTTCCAGGAGAATGTAGCGTTCTCAAAGAGAGCGCAACGCTCGTTCACCAACGCATATGAGTCTCCCACGCGTGCGCGTCGTTCTTCACTTTTGTACCATCGACGCGTACGCGTCACTTACGCGTGCGCGTCGTTTCTCTTTGTAGCCCATGTCATGCATACGCGTGATGCACGCCCATCGTCCCTGGAAGCACTCTCCAAACGAGCATAGCGTTCGTGCAAAGAATGCTACCCATGCGTACGCGTGACCTACGCGTACGCGTGGATAGAAAAACATCACTTCCACGCTGTAGCTTCATTCATGCATGCGCATGCTTGTTCCCAAAATGTCACATCCACGCGTACGCATCATGCACGCGTACGCGTCGATGGCTAAACTTTAAATCCCAACTTCGCGCTTTGTCTTAGGCGCTCGTTTGAAGAATGTAGCGCTCTTTTTTGTAACGAGCATAGATCACACCCACGCGTACGCGCCATGCACGCCTACGCGTGGATCTTCCAAAAAGCTTCACCGACGCGTAAGCGTCTTGTATGCGTGCGCGTCGCTAGAGAGCGTAGCGTTCTTTGAAATTGAGCGTGGCGCTGCCCTGCATCTTTCCTTGCCTCTTTTCATCTGTTTGCAATCAAACATATGCACTCAAAGCCTTGCCAAAATCATAAGATTTGCATCATTTCATAAAAATCAAATAAATCTTGCATAAATCTCATGATAATGTATAAAATTAACAATGTTTGATTGAATCAAGATAATCACGAAATTCTTATTCAAACACTAACTTATTGCCTAATAAATGCATGAAAACTAAGTAAAAATAACTAAAAATGCTTGTGAAACTAGCCTAAGATGACTTGTCATCAGGGAGCACTGACTGGGCGTTCAACGCCCCAAATGGTAGCAAAGCTGGCGTTGAACGCCAGCCAAGGGCATAGTGCTGGGTGTTCAATTCCAATGCAGAGGGCAGGGAATCTGAATTTCCTAGCCTCTCAAGACCAGTGACTCCCACAACATCTTTACCTACCCCACTTGTTCCCTTCTTTCATTCACACTTTCCCATACACTCTTCCCTATAAACCCTACCCCAATCACATCCATATCACTTTCCAAAACCATAATAACTCCTACCAACCCCTACCCACTTTAAAATCAAATTTTCCTCCCATTTAACCCACCCATGACCGAACCTAACCCTAGCCTACTCTTATAAATACCCCTCTTACTAAACCGTCATACACACACTTCATACACATCAAAGCCCCCTTGGCTGAATTGCTTTCTCCCTCCATCTCCATCTATTTTCTTCTTCTTCTACTCCATTCTTCTCTTTTGTTTATTTTTGCTCGAGGACGAGCAAAGCTTTTAAGTTTGGTGTGGGAAAAGCGTTGCTTTTTGCTTTCCATTACCACTTATGGCACCCAAGGCCAGAGAATGCTCTAGAAAGAGGAAAGGAAAGACCATAGCCGCCATCTTCGAATCTTGGGAGACGGAGAGATTCTTCACCAAAGCCCACCAAGACCACTTCTATGAAGTAGTGGCAAAAAAGAAGGTGATCCCTGAGGTCCCTTTTTGGCTTAAGAAGAATAAGTATCAAGAAATCTGAAGAGAGATCCGGAGAAGAGGTTGGAAAGTCCTAGCCAATCCCATCCAGGAGGTTGGGATCTTAATGGTGCAAGAGTTCTATGCTAATTTATGGGTCACGAAAAACTATGACATTAGTGTGAACCCAAATCCCAAGAAATGGAGCACCATGGTCCAAGGGAGAATCTCAGACTTTAGTCTGAAAAGTGTGAGGTTGGCGTTTAACTTGTCTTTGATGCAAGGAGACCCATATTCTTACACTAGAAGAGTCAACTTTGATCAGAAACTAGATCAGGTGCTCTCAGACATCTGTATGGAAGGAGCACAGTAGAAAAGGGATTCCCAAGACAAGTCTATTCAACTGAGAAGGCTTGACCTCAAGCCCGTAGCTAGAGGATGGTTGGAATTCATTCAACACTCTATCATCTCTACTAGCAATCAGTCAGAAGTGACCATTGACAGAGCCATCATGATTCATTGCATCATGATTGGGAGTGAGGTGGAAGTACATGAGGTGATACCTCAAGAATTGTACAAGGTAGCTAAAAAGCCTTCCACCAAAGCAAGGTTGGCATTCCTTCACCTCATCTGTCACCTATGCAATTCAGCTGGAATTCTCATAGAAGGAGACATCTTCATTGAGGAAGACAAGCCCATCACTAAGAAGAGGATGGAGCAAACTAGAGAGCATGTACATGAGCCTGTGCAACCGCTTCAGCAAGAAATCTCTGAGATACCTCAAGGGATGCAATTTCCTCCTCAAGGCTATTGGAACCAATTGCATAATTCTCTTGGAGAATTAAACACTAATATGGAGCAATTGAGGTTGGAGCATCAAGAGCATTCTACCATCCTCAATGAAATAAGAGAAGACCAAAGGGCTATGAGGGAAGAACAACAGAGACAAGGGCGTGACATTTAAGAGATTAAGCACTACATTGGATCCTCAAGGAGGAGTAGTAGCCGCTATCACTAAGGTGGATTCGTTCTCTTAATCCCCTTTTCTTATGTTATTTTTCTATTTTCTGTTATGTTTTTAATTGTCTGTTCTCTTGTTCTTATTGCATGATCATTTCTATCTATGTCTTAAAGCTATAAAATGTTCTATATATCTCTCACCTTACTTAAAAAAAATTTATTTGAAAAGAATTGAGAGATACATGAATTTCGAGTTTATTTTAAGAATAGTTCAATTATCTTGATGTGGTGGCATTGCTTTTGTTTTATAAATGTATGAATGAATAATGCATATTTGAAGTTGAAATTAAGAAAGTTGGCTCTTGAAAGAATGATG
Source organism: Arachis ipaensis (assembly GCF_000816755.2). Classification (NCBI taxonomy): domain Eukaryota; kingdom Viridiplantae; phylum Streptophyta; class Magnoliopsida; order Fabales; family Fabaceae; genus Arachis; species Arachis ipaensis. The sequence continues at coordinate 74,182,905 of NC_029793.2, read as the reverse complement.
AAAAAAGAAAAGTATTATTGGTAATCTGAAAAATCCAAAAATTGATTCTTGAAGCAAGAAAAAGCAGCAAAAAAGCACTAAAAGAAAAAAAAAATATATATATATATATATATATGCTTGCGAAAAAAAAGAGCAAGCTGAAAATGAAATAAAAAGCAAAAAAAGCCACTAGCTCTTTAAACCAAAAGGCAAGAGCAAAAAGCGAATAACCCTTTAAACCAAAAGGCAAGAGTAAAAGGATCCAAGGCTTTGAGCATCAATGGTTAGGAGGGCCTACAAGTAGTAAAATCCTAGCCTAAGCACTCCAAATGGAAAGTCTCCCTAACTATATGCTTGTGGTGTGAAGGTGTAAAGTAAAAAGTTTGAGACTGAGCAGTTAAAGTTGTGATCCAAAGCAAAAAGAGTGTGCTTAACAACTCTGGACACCTCTATCTGGGGATTTTAGCAAAGCTGAATCACAATCCAAAAGGGTTCACCCAGTTAAGTGGCTGTGGCATTTATGTATCCAGTGGTAATACTGGAAAACAAAGTGCTTAGGGCCACGGCCAAGACTCTATAAGCTGTGTTAAAAAAAAAGAAGAACTAAACTAGGAAAGTCAATGATATCATCTGGATTCTAAGTTCCTAAAGAGACCAACACTTCTGAGTTTCAACGGATAGTGAGATGCCAAAACTATTCAGAAGCAAAAAGCTACTAAGTCTCGCTCATCTAATTGAAACTGAGCTTCATTAAAAAACTCTGAGATTTATTGTATCTTACTCTTCTTTTTATCCTACTTTGTTTTTAGTTGCTTGGGGACAAGCAACAATTTAAGTTTGGTGTTCTGATGAGCGGATATTTTATAGGCTTTTTGCTATCATTTTCATATAGTTTTAGTATGTTTTGTTTAAGTTTTATTAAGTTTTCATAGGTTTTAGTGCAAAATTCACTTTTTTGGATTCTACTTTGAGTTTGTGTGGTTTTATGCAATTTCCGGCATTTTCTGGCTGAAATTGAGGAGCTGGAGGAAAGATTCAGAGACAAAGAAAGCACTGTAGATACTGTCCAGATCTGACTTCCTTGCATTCAAAAGAGCTTTCCTGGAGCTATAGAAGTCCAAATGGAGCATTCTTAATGGCTATGAAAGCTAACATCCAGAGATTTCTAGCAATGTATAATAATCCATACTTTGTTTCAGAATTGAAGGCCCAAAACTGGCATTCAACGCCAGCCTCCTGCCCTATTCTGGCGTCCAATGCCCACAGGAGAAGAGACCAGCATCCAATGTCCAAGAAGGACCCCTAGCCAGCGTTCAATGCCCTAGAGGCCTCCTAGCACGTGGATCTCAATCAAGCTCAGCCCAAACACTTACCAAGTGGGCTCCAGAAGTGTATTTAGCACTAAAAGACTGTTTTACCCTTCTTATGTAACCCTTAGTCATTAGTTTAGTATTTATAGGACAAGGATCACCCTTGTTCAAAACCTTATGCCATATTTTTGAATATTCTCTATCAATATGAGTTTCTAAACCTCCTAGGTTTAGGGGAGAAGCTTGATAAACCACTATTTTATGGTTTTTCTTGTACTCAATTGAGTGGTTTTTATCAACTCTTTACCCACTTATTCATACTATCTGCATGGTTTTACATTTGCCTTCCTAATTATGTGCTTTGATTGAAAACATGCTTCTTTGACATTAAGTTCCCTATGTTTAATCCTCTCTTATTACCATTAGATGCCTTGATATGTGTGTTAAGTGATTTCAGAGATTACAGGGCAAGAATGACTCAGAGGATGGAAAGGAAGCATGCAAAAGTGGAAGGAATACAAGAAGTCGGAGAAATTGCTAAGCTGTCCAGCTTGACCTCTTCGCACTCAAACGGCTATAACTTTAGCTACAGAGGTCCAAATGACGCGGTTCTAGTTGCGTTGGAAAGCTAACATCTGGGGCTTTGATTTGATATATAATATGCCATAGTTGCCCTGAAGCTAGAAGACGCGACCGCGTGCTCCATGCGGCCGCATCGCAGTGACAAAAAATCAGCGTGTTTGAATTCGCAACCAGCGAATTCTGGGCTGTTTTTGACCCAGTTTGCGGCCCAGAAAACACAGATTAGAGGTTATAAAGTGGCGGAATGCATCCATTCATGGAGGGAGGCTTTCACATTCACAATTTTAGGAGTAGATGTAGTTTTTAGAGAGAAAGGTTCTCTCCTCTCTCTTAGGATTAGGATTTAGGACTTCTCTTAGTTTTAGGAGTGACTCTCAATCCCAGGTTCAATGTTCTTTTATTTCTTTTCTCATTTTTGTTTATGACTCTCTATGTTTAGATTGATTTTCTATTTAATATATTTTGAGGTATTTCAGACTTATGATTGCTTTCTTTTATTTATATAAATAATTTGGATTTTTTCCCTTTTGGCTTTGGTTGAGTCATTGGTAACTCTTGAGTTATCAAACTCATTGTTGATTGAAAATTAGAATTCTTCAAGAATTACTTCAAGATCCAATAACTCTAACTTTTCCCAAGGAAAGACTGGGACCTGAGGATTCGAATTAATTCGTCCACTTAACTTACCTTCATAGTTAGAGGTTAACAAAGTGGGAGAAAAATCCAACTCTTATCACAATCGATAAGGATAACTAGGACAGGACTTCCAGTTCTCATACTTTGCCAAGAGTTTATTTTACAGTTATTATTATTTTATTTTACTTGTCATTCAACTAACTTTTTACCTTAATCCAAAACCCCAAAACATACCTTTGCATAACCAATAATAAGAACATACCTCCCTGCAATTCCTTGAGAAGACGACCCGAGGTTTAAATACTCGGTTATCAATTTTAAAGGGGTTTGTTATTTATGACAACCAAAACGTTTGTATGAAAGGACTTTTGAAGGTTTAGAGACTATACTTGCAATGAGGATTTATCCACAAATTTCTAGACCACGCAAAAGTTCCTCGCATCAATAAATTGTGCCGTTGCCGGGGAATTGCAAACGTGTGCCTTATTATTGGTTTTTGTAAATATATAAAAAAAATCAATTTTCAATTTTCAATTTTAAAAATTCAATTTTCAAAATTTAAAATTCAAATTTAAAAGAAAAAATTTTTTTATTATTAACTATGAGTTCTCACCCCTCTCGCTTCAAGTTTGATTCCAATGTTGTTGTTAGGAATAGAAACTATAATGAGAACAGGCATCAAGGTTGGAAGAATCAAAGCTGGGAGGAGCCACAAGGATTTGGTCAACCCTCATGGCAACAACCACCTCCAATGGACTATCAACAACCATTCTGTGATGCATATCAAGGCAATGGCTATGGTGAGAAATCTTTTGATTATCAACAACCACCACCATACACCTATGAACCCCCTCCTCAACATAACTTTCGACCACCATACTCACAAGCCCCTTTCCGCCATTCACCTCCATATGACCCTAACCCTCAACCACCATACCAACCACCTTATGAGCCATATGAACTATATATAGAACCACCCCAATTCCAACCCAATTACTCACAAGAACCACCACTTCAATATTCACCATCTCCATATCCATCAATCCAAGAGCACTATGATCCTATTTATGAAAGCCGAGTGCATCAAGAGACAAAGGATCGTTTCAAGGAAACAGTGGATCGATTTCAGGCAACCATTCGTCAATTGGAACAAGCGATAAATCAATTAGCTTTCCGACGTTCGGATACTCAAGGAACCCTCATGGCTTCATATGGGCAATCTAATGAAGAACGTAGCATGAAGGAGATATTAGAAACTCCAGTGAACAGTACGGAGCATGACTTTGTACTGGAACAAGTGGAGGAAGCCGGAATTATTGAAGAAGAAGAAGTGGTTGAAGACTTAGGAGATGCAAAACCTCCATGGGAAAGTCCAATCATAGTACCCCCTTCCAAGACGTTTGAAATTGATGCTGAGGAGGGTGTACAACCTCCAAGGCATATCACAGTTGAAGACTTGGAAGAGGTTGATCAAGAGATGGAGATTCAAGAAGAAGAAGCACAACCTCCCATGCCCTTGGAAAGCAATGAAGAGAAGATTGAATTGGAAGAAAGCTACCAAGAGGAAGAGGTTGAAATCGAAGAAGCTTACAAAGAGGTGGTAATTATCAGAGAAAAGCACAAGGGAGTGGAGCTTGCAATTTCATTAAAAATACCTCCCCCTAAGTTGCCATCATCCTTCACAACATTCAAGTGGGTAAAATTCCTATCCCTTAGATTTCTAATTCCACTTGAATATGGGCTACTGGAGACGGATGGTCAACTTAGAGCTCTTTGTAGCATTAAGAGTAAAAGGAAGATGGTCAGTGGTAAGAATTGTCCTGCAAGGTTCATCATGGTTGGAAGCTTTAAGTTTAAACGCAAAGGTTGGTGTAAAGCTCAACTGAATGGGTCTAAGAAGCTGTTTGGTAGCTGCAGTGAGAATTCAAATTACTTATCACCTAGTTGGAAAAATACAGATCCCGACAGAGATGGGTGTAAAAGCAAGATTTGGGATCCTGGAATCTGCTCTGACATTTGTCACCCCGGAAGCTTAAGAATCTGTTTGAAGCTTCTTAAAGGCTTTACATGCCTAGTTTGGGACCCTGGAGGTTGCTGGAGATACAAACAATGGTGGAAATTCCTGGATGCATTCAAGCACAAGCCACCATAACAGGGAGCTCACCAAATGTCCAACTTAAGGACTTTAACTAAAAGTGTTAGGTGGGAGACAACCCACCATGGTATGATCGTTCCTTTTTTTTTCTTATTTAGTTTTATTTGTTTTCGAGTTTTATTTTATTTTATTATATTGAACCTGGAGTTTTGCATCACATTCATATTAACACTGCATTCTGCATTTTTTTAGATTTAAAAAAAAAGGAGAGCACGCACGCGACGCGGCAGCGTCGTTGACGCGTCCGCGTCACCAGTGCAATGGGAAGAAAAGAAAACGAATAGAGAGTCACGCGAGAGCGTGGCTGGAGGCGCGCCTTTAGCATAATTTGACCCCACGCGACCGCGTCGCTGACGCGTCCGCATCATGTGGGAAAAATGGCTCCCACGCAACCGCGTCACCCACGCGGCCGCGTGCCCTGGATTTCGACATAAAAAGGGTGCACGACCGAAAGTTGTGCAAGAGTGGTGCTGGGTTGGTGCTACCGCACAAATTCTTCCCACACGGACGCATGGCTCACGCGTCCGCGTCATATCCCATGATGGCCACTCACGCGATCGCGTCGACCACGCGATCGCGTCACCTAGGATTTTGGCAATACAAAGTTTTGAACAGAGAGTTGTGCGAGCGCGAGGCTGCACTCGCGCCAATCGCTCAAATCAGGCCACGCGTCCGCGTGACCCACGCGTCCGCGTCACCTGACCTTATCGCGCACCATGCGACCGCGTCACCCACGCGTCCGCGTCGCCTACGCCGCACAACTCATCCAGATAAGCGCCAATTATCTTATCTTTTCTTTTCTAATCCTAATTTCTTCTATCTTTTCTTCTTTCTTCTTCCTTTTCCATTCATTGCATTTTAATTCTGTATATTTTTATTTTCTTTTCTAAATTTATTATTTTACCATTGGTGTTCACATGTTCTTATTCAACTGTTATATCTTTTCTGGTATTATCTTAGTGCTTATGACTTGTTTTATTCTGATTGGGTAACATTATTTAAATCAATGCTAATATTTTATGATACTTGTACTTCTTTTGCATTGATATGAACTTATACTATCTTGCATTACCCACATTTTCCTCTCCTTTGTTGCAAATTTTGCACCACTAGTATGCCATGTGCTTATATTGTTTTCTCACGTACATGTTGAAGCTTTCATGTAAATGAGACCCTTATCATTTGGCATTAACCCAACCATATTTCATTTATTTTCTTATCTGTATTATTAGGTTACCTTTCTTCCCTTTTTCTTTCAGGATGGCCACCAGGAAGAGAACCAGAAGACGTTTACATGGGAAGACAGACAAGTCCATCTGCAAAATCTTCGGAGAAAAGCGCCAGTTGGAATAGCCCGTCCACCTGCACATCTTAGCATGCACCGAGGACGGTGCAATCTTTAAGTGTGGGGAGGTCAATACTGATCTCCATGGGTTAGTTACCTTCTTTTCAACACCAATAATCTTATTTTCTTTATTTGTTCATTATTACATCTACATATTTGATTGCATGTTTATTTGATTTTGTGCATTTAGTTACTACTTGGTTAAAGTAATAAAATTCTTTTAAGACCCTATCTTTGAAAATTTTCACTAATTTAAATTAAAAAAATTTTTTATGTTAAAACTTGTTTGTAAGTTGTATTTGGAACATGAATTATAGCTAAAGAACACACAACTTGTGAGATTTGAACTTATTTACATGGTTATATTATTTAACAATAAATTTTTATTCTTGTGTGTTTTCCTCTCTATAATTGTAATCTTTGCTTTGTTCCATTCTATATGTCCATTATTTAGTATATTTACATGCTTGCATATGATTGAGGCCATTGTTTGATTTTAGCTCACTTATCCCAAATAAGCCTATCCTTTAAATCACCCTTGTCAGCCACTTTGAGCCTTTTAATCTCCATTTGTTCTGTATTTTACCACATCACTAGCCATAAGCAGAAAAATAATTAAATATCCGAATTGAATCTTTGGTTAGCTTAAGATAGGGATTGTGCAACAATTAAGTGTGGGGAAATTGTGGGAACATGGGTTAATAAGGGAATGTATCATGTTTCTAATTTATTTGAATATTGAGAATTCGGGAACCTACTCATGAAAAAAAAACCAAAATAGAAAAATAATAGAAAATCAATGTGCATTGATAAGTTATGTTTATTTCTCTACAAAAAAAAAAGAGAGAGAAAAATCCAAAAAAAATATTCAATAAATAAGTAAATAAATAAGGGGACAAAATTACCCCAATGCTAAGTTAATAAAAAGATCAATGCACATGTGATAAAAGTAAAGAAATATCAAAATTTTGGTACATGAGTATGAGAATCATATAAAAGTGGGAATTATGGGTAGCTAGGCATGAATTTAAAAGTATATAGAGTATATGTATATTAGGTGAAAGCTTAGGTTAATTAAAGATTCAATTTATAAAGCTCACTTAGCCATATATATACCTTTACCCTTACCTTAGCCCCATTACAACCTTGAAAAAGACCTCATGATGTTTGCATTGGTATATTAAATATTGTTGATTGGTTAGGTGAAGAACAAATTTTAGAAAGCATGACTAGAGAAGATTAGAGTGATTGACCCTAGATAATTAGAGTGATATACACTATCAGTGAGGGTTCAATGCTTGATTCTAAGTTCCCTGCTTTCATGAGCTCTCTTCTTACAAGTTTATTTGCTTTTTATTGTATGATTTGAATTAGTGAAATCTGATTTATGTTTGTCTTGAAGAGCTTATTTACTTTTAACCAAGTAGGTAGAAACATTTTGCATGTAGTTGCATTCATATAGATAGGTTGCATTTCATACATTCTACTATTCATCTTCATCTTTATAGCTTCTCTTGAGCTTATCATGAGGACATGCTAGTGTTTAAGTGTGGGGAGGTTGATAAACTACTATTTTATAGTTTATCTTGTACTCAATTGAGTGGTTTTTATCAACTCTTTACCCACTTATTCATACTATCTGCATGGTTTTACATTTGCCTTCCTAATTATGTGCTTTGATTGAAAACATGCTTCTTTGACCTTAAGTTCCCTATGTTTAATCCTCTCTTATTACCATTAGATGCCTTGATATGTGTGTCAAGTGATTTCAGAGATTACAGGGCAGGAATGACTCAGAGGATGGAAAGGAAGCATGCAAAAGTGGAAGGAATACAAGAAGTTGGAGAAATTGCTAAGCTGTCCAACTTGACCTCTTCGCACTCAAATGACTATAACTTTAGCTACAGAGGTCCAAATGACGCGGTTTCAGTTGCGTTGGAAAGCTAACGTCCGGGGCTTCAATTTGATATATAATATGCCATAGTTTCCCTCAAGCTAGGGGACGCGACCGCGTGCTCCATGCGGCCGCGTTGCAGTGACGAAAAATCAGCGTGTTTGAATTCGCAACCAGCGAATTCTGGGCTGTTTCTGACCTAGTTTGCGGCCCAGAAAACACAGATTAGAGGCTATAAAGAGGGGGAATGCATCCATTCATGGAGAGAAGCTTTCACATTCACAATTTTAGGAGTATATGTAGTTTTTAGAGAGAGAGGTTCTCTCCTCTCTCTTAGGATTAGGATTTAGGACTTCTCTTAGTTTTAGGAGTGACTCTCAATCCCAGGTTCAATGTTCTTTTATTTCTTTTCTCATTTTTGTTTATGACTCTCTATGTTTAGATTGATTTTCTATTTAATATATTTTGAGGTATTTCAGACTTATGATCGCTTTCTTTTATTTATATAAATAATTTGGATTTTTCCCTTTTGGCTTTTGTTGAGTCATTGGTAACTCTTGAGTTATCAAACTCATTGTTGATTAAAAATTGGAATTCTTCAAGAATTACTTTGAGATCCAATAACTCTAACTTTTCCCAAGGAAAGACTGGGACCTGAGGATTCGAATTAATTCGTCCACTTAACTTACCTTCATAGTTAGAGGTTAACAAAGTGGGAGAAAAATCCAACTCTTATCACAATCGATAAGAATAACTAGGACAGGACTTCCAGTTCTCATACTTTGCCAAGAGTTTATTTTACAGTTATTATTATTTTATTTTACTTGTCATTCAACTAACTTTTTACCTTAATACAAAATCCCAAAACATACCTTTGCATAACCAATAATAAGAACATACCTCCCTGCAATTCCTTGAGAAGACGACCCGAGGTTTAAATACTCGGTTATCAATTTTAAAGGGGTTTGTTATTTGTGACAACCAAAACGTTTGTATGAAAGGACTTTTGAACGTTTAGAAACTATACTTGCAACGAGGATTTATCCGCAAATTTCTAGACCACGCAAAAGTTCCTCTCATCAGAGCTCTACTGAGTTTTATGGATTAATAAAGTACTACTGTTCTATCTCAATACGTGTTTGATTCTCTATTCTAAGATATATATCTGTTCTTCATCATTATGAATGCGTTGAACTGGCACATGGTTATCTCATTCTATAGTGGTTCAGAATGAGTCTTTCATCGGACAATGATGAACCACTAGTTTGATTATACATCTCCTAGACGGCTAATCCATAACTTCATTGGGGACTTCTCAAGACACCAGTTCAGCGGAGGTATGAGAAGATTAGAGCCTTTGTGGTAGAGGCTAGAACCAAAGGTGCAGCATTCTCTGATCCGGAAGATTCGACCTTGTCTGTGGCATTTTGAGTAGGATCACTAAAGAGAATGAACTGTAGGAGCTTCACCCTCAATCAGAATGGATCCGCACTAACTCTGGGGTTCAGATCTGGAGGAGCATTAGCGATCTTGTAAGAAAGGCGTTGATCACATACAGCCTGCCGTAGAAGAAATCATTCACAGTTGAAGTAGATAGTAAGACTGGATTAATCCAGAAGAACGAAGCATCTCCAAACCTTAACCATCCCCATATCATTGCATTCACTATCAACTGAATAACGTTTTATTTATTTTCTTTTTTATACGTTTAAACAATCCAACCAACTTTTCTATCCGCCTGACTAAGATCTACAAGATAACCATAGCTTGCTTCAAATCACAATCCTCATGGGATTGACCCTGACTTACTCAGGTATTACTTGGATGACCTAGTGCACTTGCTGGTTCAATTGTACGAAGTGTGGGAATTCACGCACCAAAGATCCACCAATGAAGCTACATGCTTGTTAAAAAGGATGATGGGGTGGTACCGTAATAATAAAAGGGATCTACATATGGTGTTTATTGATTTAGAAAGAGCGTACGATAGGGTGTCAAGGAAGGTCTTATGGAAGATTTTGGAAAGGCAGAGAGTAAGTATCGCATATATTCGTGAAATTAAAGACATCTATGATGGGCCTATAACTAGTGTGAAGACTCAAGGTGGTGGAATAGAGAAATTTTCTATTGATATAGGATTACACCAGGGATCATCCTTAAGTACATACATTTTCACATTAATCTTGGAAGTACTCACAGAGCTTATCCAAGAGCCTGCGCCATGGTGCATGCTTTTTGCTGATGATATCATCCTTATGGGAGAGTTAAGGGAAGACCTAAATAAGTAGTTAAATTTATGGAGAGAAGCTCTAGAAGTGTATGGTCTACGCGTAAGCCACAGTAAGACGGACTATACGGAATGTAAGTTCGGCCACCGAAGGAAAAACCCTAATACAGAGGTGAAGATTAGAGAAAATATCCTACAAAAAGTTAAAAATATTACGTATCTTGGGTGCATCATATAGGATAATGGAGATATTGAACAATATGTAAATCATAGGATCCAAACAGGTTGGTCAAAAAGGCAGAGTGTGTCTGGTTTTATATGTGACAAAAAAGTGCCTTTAAAACTTAAAGGTAAATTCTATCACACTGCTATCAGACCGGCTATGCTTTATGGTACAAAGTGTTGGGCGGCCAAAGGGGAGCATGAACATAAGTTAAGTATCACAAAGATGAAGATATTGAGATAGATGAGTGGTTTTATGGTGCACGAATTCCCACACTTCGTACAACTAAACCACCAAGTGCACTTGGTCGTCCAAGTAATACCTGAGTGAGTCAGGATCGATCCCACGAGGATTGTGGTTTGAAGCAAGCTATGATTATCTTGTAGGTCTTAGTCAGGCAGATAGAAGAATTGGTTTGATTGTTTTATTGCATAAAAGGAATAAAGAAAAGTGTATAAAATACTTTGTGAATTGGAATGTAAATAGTGATAAGAAAATGGTTAAGGCTTAGAGATGTTTGTCCTTCTGGATTAACTCTGGCATTACTGTCTTCTTCAATGATTTCTTCTATGGCAGGCTGTATGTGATCAACGCCGTATGGCCGCGGTCACCAATCTCCTCCAGATCTGAACCCCAGGGTTAGTGCGAGTATATTCTGATTGAGGGTGAAGCTCGTGCAGTCCATTCTCCTTAATGATCCCACTTAAAACGCCTTAGACAAGGTTGGATCTTTCGGATCAGAGAATGTTGCGCCTTTGGGTTCTAGCCTCTACTACAGAGACCCTAATCTCCCCATACTTCGATTGAACTGGTGTCTCGAGAAGTCCCCAACAAAGTCGTGGATTAGCCGTCTAAGAGATGTATAATCAGGCTGGCGGTTCGATGCTTTCCAGTCACGTATTCACACGAACCCAAGAAGAACACGGGTGGTTGTCAGGCACACAGTCTTAGTATGAAGAACGGAGCTGATTGTCACAGATCATCCGATTCATCAAGTTGAAGAAAGAATATACATCTTAGAATTGAATCAAACACGGATTGAAAAGAAATAGAAATACTTTTATTAATTCATAGAACTCAGCAGGGCTCCTCCCCTCAACCTATGAGGTTTAGAAACTCATACTGATATAAAAACACAATGATGAACAAAAATATGGCATAAAAGTCCATATGATTATGTAAAATATCCCTTAAATACTAAACTAATGACTAAGGATTACATAAGAAGGGTAAAATAGTCTTTTTAGTGCTAAAATCCACTTCTTGGGTCCACTTGGTGAGTGTTTGGGCAGAGCTTTGATGAGATCCACGTGTTAGGAGGCCTCTAGGGCATTAAATTCTGGCTAAGGGGTCCTCTTTGGGCATTTGGACGCCTGGTATCCTCCTTTGGGCGCTGGACGCTTGGAATGGGGCAGGAGGCTGGCGTTGGACGCCAGTTTTGGGCCTTCTAATCTGAAGCAAAGTATGGACTATTATACGTTACTAGAAAGCTCTAGAAGTCAGCTTTCTATATCCATTAACAACGCTCCATTTTGACTTCTAAAGCTCCAGAAAAGCTCTTTCGAGTGCAGAGAGGTCAGATTCAGACAGCATTTGCATGCTTTCTCTATCTCTGAATCAGACTTTTGCTAACTTTTGCTCCAGATCCTCAATTTCAGATAGAAAATACTTGAAGTTGCATAAAAAGACACAAACTCAAAGTAGAATCCAAAAATGTGAATTTAACACTAAAACCTACGAAAACTTGATAGAAATTAAACAAAACATGCTAAAAAGTATATGAAAATGATGCCAAAAAGCGTATAAAATATCCACGCATCACAACACCCAACTTAAACTGTTGCTTGTCCCCAAGATACTAAAAACAAAATAGGATAAAAAGAAGAGTAAGATACAATAAATCTCAGAGTTTCCAATGAAGTTCAGTTTCAATTAGATGAGCGGGACTTAGTAGCTTTTTGCTTCTGAATAGTTTTGGCATCTCACTATCCATTGAAAATCAGAATGGTTGGTCCCTTTAAGAACTTAGAATCCAGATGATATTATTGACTCTCCTAGTTCAGTTCTTTTTTATTCTTGAACACAGCTTTTAGAATCCTGGCCATGACCCTAAGCACTTTGTTTTGCAGTACTACCACCGGATACATAAATGCCACAGACACTTTAACTAGGTGAACCCTTTTGGATTGTGATTCAGCTTTACTAGAATCCCCAGATAGCGGTGTCTACAGTTCTTAAGCATACTCTTTTTGCTTTGGACCACGACTTTAACTGCTCAGTCTCAAGCTTTTCTCTTGACACCTTCACACCACAAGCATATGGTTAGCGACAACCTGGTTGAGCCGCTTAGGCCAGGATTTTGTTCCTTGTAGGCCCTCCAAACCATTGATGCTCAAAGCCTTGGATCCTTTTACCCTTGCCTTTTGGTTTAAAGGGTTATTGGCTTTTTTGCTCTTGCCTTTTGGTTTAAAGAGCTATTGGTTTTTTCTTCTTTTTATTTTTCATTTTTTCGCCATTTTTTTTGCAACATGCTTTTTCTTTTTCTTTTTGCTGCTTTTTTCTTGCTTCAAGAAACAATTTTTGGACTTTTTAGATTACCAATAATGCTTTTCCTTTTTCATCATTCTTTCAAGAGCCAGCATCCTTAATTTCAACTTCAAATATGCACTGTTTATCCATTCATTCAGAAAACTAAAGCAGGCCACCACATCAAAATAATTGATTATTCTTTATTGTAGAACCCAAAAATTTATGCACCTTTAATTCTTCTAAAAAATTCACTATTTTATTCATGTTTAATGATGACAAGAGTTAAGAGGAATATTTTATAGCTAATTGGAAAATAGAAATTAATTAGTACTAATGCTTATGTAATTCTAAAAATTAAAAGACATAAAATAAAAATAAAGATTTAAATACTATTAGTGATCATGTAACTCTAAATTAGGATGAAAATACATAAAACAGGAATTGGAATAATCACAGGGTTGAAACTCAACAACCTTCAGCTTGAGGGGCGCTTGGCTCTTCAGGGGAGAGCTTCTGGCGCTTCAACTCCTCCATCTCACGCCCCTGCTTCTCTTGCTCCTTGATCAGTTTGCAAATCATACTAGTCTGATCTTTCTGTTCCTCTCTGAGTTGATCTAAGGTGGTTTGTAAGTGCATCACAGACGCCTTCAGCTGGTCCCAATACTCAATTGGAGGGATCTCTAGGGGAGGCTCAGGTGCCTTCCTTTTAGGCTGATCCTCGGGTAGTCTAGAGCTTTCCTTCACATGTTTAGTGATTGGGCTTTCCACTAGAATAAAGTTGTCCACATGGATCAGGACCTTGGCCTCTTGGCATAAGTGAAAGATAAGATTTGGATAAGCCATCATGGCATGAGTAGACATCCTGTTTGCCAACTTGTACATCTCACGGGGGATTATTTGGTGGACTTCTACCTCATTCCCCATCATGATGCATTGAATCATCACAGCTTTTGGAACAGTGACTTCAGAGCGGTTACTTGTGGGTAGTATAGAACACCCAATGAAGTCTAGCCATCCTCTAGCAATTGGCTTGATGTTCGCCCTTTTTAGTTGGTTTGGCTTGCCTTTTGTATCCTCAATCCATTGAGTTCCAGGCAGACATATGTCCTCTAAGACTTGGTTCAGCTTTGGGTTGGCTACCACCCATCTATTGTAGGATTAAGGGTCATCCCTCTATAAGGGTAATTTAAAGATCTCTCTCACCCTATCCAGATAAAAATACATGATCTTTCCCCTGACCATAGTACGAAAAGTATGGAATGTTATTCCATTTTTCTTTTGCTTATCTCCCAACCTCTCCTTCAAATTTGCTCTTATATCTCTGGGTATTCTTCTTCTCCTAATTTGAGTCCCACCTCAGGGATTACTGGCCTTTTACTCATTATCTTGTGATAATGTTCTTCATGTTGCTTGGTGTAGAATCAAACAGGTTTGAAAATAACTTTTGGGTCATCTTCTTTCTTGTTTCTTGGAGCCATAGGTTTCGAATTTTTAATGAGAGACATGGCTCCTTCCACACTAAACTTAAAAGATTTGCTCATCCTCGAGCAAAAGGTAAGAAAGAAAGAAAAAAAAAAGTTAAATAGAGGAGAAGAAGAGAATAGAATTTGAATGAAAGGTGGTGAGTGAGGGAGAGGGGGCACGGACACACATATATATAGGGAGAGGGGAGGGATTTTCAATAATAATCTTTGAAAAAAAGATAAAGAAGTTTTGAAAAAGATATGTAAAAAAGATAAGTTGTTAAATTTAAAAGATAAGAAAAAGATATGAAAAAGATATAAAAGATATAAAGATAAGATAAAAAGTATGAAAAAGATTTGCAAAAATAAAAGATATGAACAAGAATCTTTAAAGATAAGAAAAGATTTTGAAAGAATTTGAAAAGAAGTTAAAAAAGATATGAAGTTTTGAAAAAGATTTGAAAATATTTTAACTTTGAAATTAAATTGAATTTGAAGTATTTGAACAAGATTTGATTTAAAACTCAAAGAATATTCAAAATTGAATTTGAAAAAAAATAGATTGAATAAAGAAAAGATAAGATTTTAAAAACTACCTCCCATGCTGTCTTGTTGGCGTTTAAACGCCCAGGATGGATGCATTCTGGTGTTTAACGTTGCTGCTTCTGCTTGCTGGGCATTGAACACCCAGAATGGCACCCATTCTGGCATTCAACGCCATACTGCCCTTCTTCCTGGGCGTCTTAATGCCCAACCCGGGCTACCTGGCTGGCGTTCAGCGCCAGGCTTGTGCTCCCCATTGGGTGTTGAACGCCCAGCCAGGCTCCCTAGCTGGCGTTCAACACCAGAATTGCTGCCTCCATGGGCGTTTGAACACCCAATTACCACCCTTTTCTAGCGTTTAACGCTAGAGAGGTCCCTTCTCTAGGGTATTCTGTTTGCTATTCTGCATTATTCTGTCTCTGTTTAAGCACTGTTTATGATCACTACCATCAAAATCAACCTAATTAAAAACAATTTATAAGGAAAAACTAATTAAAACCAAATTAATAAAAATAAATAAAAATAATAATATGCAATTAATCATTGGTTGCCTCCCAACAAGTGCTTCTTTAATGTCTTTAGCTGAACTTCACTGTACTTAACTTAGTACCAGTGTTGAGCCTCCTAGCTCTATATCTCCTTCAAGGTAGTGCTTAACTCTCTGTCCATTGACAGTGAACCTATTTTGTTTACCTTGAAGTTCTATGTGCCTGTAAGGTGATACACTAGTAATCACAAACGGTCTCTTCTAACGGGATTTGAGTTTCCTAAGGAATAGTTTGAGTCTTGAGTTGAAGAGCAGGACCTTCTGTCCTGGTTCAAAGACTATGGAAGATATCTTCCTGTCATGCCACCTTTTTGCCTTTTCCTTATAGATCTTTGCATTTTCAAATGCAGCTAAGAAGAATTCATCTAACTCATTTAGTTGGAAAAGCCGTTTCTCTCCTGCTGCTTTAGCATCAAGGTTGAGGAATCTAGTAGCCCAATAGGCTTTGTGTTCTAATTCCATTGGCAGATGACAGGTGATGAGCGGATATTTTATACGCTCTTTGGCATAGTTTTCACATAGTTTTCAGCATATTTTGTTTAGTTTTTATTAAGTTTTTACAGGTTTTAGTATTAAATTCATATTTTTCGATTTCACTTTGATTTTGTGTGTTTTTGCACCATTTCAGGTGTTTTCTAGCTGAAACTGAGGAGTTGGAGCAAAAATCTGATTCAGAGACAGAGAAGGCACTGCAGATGCTGTCCAAATCTGACCTCCTTGCACTCGGAAGGGATTTTCTGGAGCAATAGAAATTCAAATGGAACGTTCTCAACGGCTTTGGAAAGCTGAATTCCAGAGCTTTCCAGAAATGTATAATTGTTTATACTTTGCTTCAAATTAGAAGGCCCAAAACTGGCGTTCAACGCCAGCTTCCTGCCCCCTTTCTGGCATCCAGCGTCCAAGGAGCAGAGCCCGGCGTCCAAACACCCAGAGAGGACCCCCTAGCCAGTGTTTCACGCCTAAAAGACCTCATAGCACGTGAATCTCATCAAAGCTCATCCCAAACACTCACCAAGTGGGCCCCAGAAGTGGATTTTAGCACTAAAAAGACTGTTGTACCCTTACTAGTCATTAGTTTAGTATTTAAGGGATTTAATTCATGTTATTTAGAACTTTTACATCACTTTTACCATCATACACATTTACCATTGTATTTTACCTCAGTATGAGTTTCTAAACCTCTTAGGTTGAGGGGAGGAGCCCTGCTGAGTCCTATGAATTAATAAAACTATTACTATTTCTTCTCCGATGCGTGTTTGATCTGTTTCTAAGATGTATAATCTGATCCTCATCGTGGTGAATAAGATGATCTAACCAATTAGCTCTGTTCATCACATTAAGATGAACGTGCCTGACAAACACCCGTGTCTAATTGGGTTTGTGTGAATACGTGACTGGAAAGCACGAGCCAACAGCTATGTTTATGCATCTCTCAGACAATTAATCCATGACTTCGTTTGGGACTTCTCAAGACACCAGTTCAGCCGATTTCTGGGGAGATTAGGGTCTCTGTGGTATAGGCTGGAATCCTAAGAAGCAGCATCCTCTGATCCGGAAGATTCGACCTTGTCTGTGGCGTTTTGAGTAGGATCGCCAGGAGAATGACTTGCTAAACGCTTCACCCTTCGTCAGATTTGATGACCACGGCCAATGGCGTTCAATTTGTAGCAGAGGAGATCAATGACCACAGCCCATGGCGTTGATCACATACAGCCTGCCATAGAAGAAGATCATTCACAAACAAAGAAGATAGTAATACCAGAGTTAATTCAGAAAGACAAAGCAACTCCGACTCTCAACTCTATTCCTCTTACTGATTTAATCCAATTAGTTTCACCCCTTTCACACATTACTCTCACAACTCTATATATGACATATAATCATTCAAGGTTTACACAATAACCTTCTGATTTGCCTGACTAAGACTTGCAAGATAACCATAGCTTGCTTCAAACCACAATCCTCGTGGGATCGACCCTGACTCGCTCAGGTATTACTTGGACGACCCAATGTACTTGCTGGTACTGCTATACCAGAGTGTGGGTATCGTACGCACCAAGTTTTTAGCACCGTTGCCAGGGATTGTTTGAGTTTGGACAAACTGACGGATTGTCTTGCTCCCTATATCAGGTAACTTTTATTTTTGTCAAGTCCTTGATTTTGATTTTCTTCTTCTTCAAAACTTTCGAAAAAATTAAAAAGCTTTTCAAAAATATTTTTCTTTTATTTGTTTAATTCTTGTTCTTGGTAACTTTTTTCTTCTTTGAGTCTCTGTATTTATTAATTACAGTAATTTTTTATTTTTTGGCATCCTCCTTTCTAAAATTTTTTCAAAAATAATTTTTCTTTGTTTAAATCTTGTTTCAATTCTTTAAGTTTGGTGTTTTCTTGTGTTTTTCTTTGTTTTTTTCGAAAATTTCTTTTTGATTTTCTAAAAAATTTTTATGTCCTTTTTTGTGTTCTTGTGTTCTTTGAGTCTTTGAATTTTGTTCATTGTGTTCTTGTGAGTCTTCAAAGTGTTCTTGAGTCTTTTATATGTTTTGATCTTAAAATTTTTAAGTTTGGTGTCCCCTTGTGTTTTCCTCCAAATTTTCAACAATAAAGGGGTGCTAGATCTTAAAATTTTAAGTCTTGTGTCATTTTTGTATTTTTGTATTTTTCTCTTTCATCATAAAATTCAAAAATAAAAAATATCTTTTTTATATTTATTTAATTATTATTATTTTAGAAAATTTTAAAATAAAATTCAGATTTCAATTTTAAATTTGTATCTTATCTTATCTTAGTTGTCAAGTTTTCAAAAATCAAATCTTTTCAAAATTTAAAAATCTCATCTTTTTTCAAAAATCTTATCTTTTTCAAAATCTTATCATATCTTTTTCAAAATTTAAAAATTTTATTTTATCTTTTTCAAACTTCAAATTTTAAAATCATATCTTTTTCTAAATCAAATTTCATATCTTATCTTTTTCTAATTTCAAATATTTTCTTATCTTATCTTCTATTTTAATTTTAAATTAAAATTTTTTCTTAATTAATATCTTATCTTCTCTCCCATCTTTTTCAAAACCACCTAACTAACTCTCTCTTCTTAATTTTTGAAAACTACTTCTCTTCTTCTCTATCTCTTCTTTTTCAAAACTACCTAACTAACTCTTCTCTTCCTTAATTTTCAAAAATACTATCTTCTTCTCTCTCTCTTCTTTTTCAAAACTACCTAACTAACTCTCTTCTCTCTTAATTTTTGAAAACTTCTTCCTCTTCTCTCTTCTATTTTCGAAAATTTAACATTTAAATTTTAATTTCTTTTTAAATTAATTAACTTATTTTCAAAAATTAATTAATTAAATAAAAAAATAAAAATATTTTAATTCTTATTCAACTCTCCTATTTCTATTTCTTCTTCTTCTCCTTCTACCTTTCTTCAGTATGAACCCAAGTAGGAATGAAGAGTTCAAGAGAACTCTGAAATCTTATACAAATCCCACTACTGACTTCTATGAAGGAAGTATCAGCATACCTCACATCAGAGCTAGTAGCTTTGAAGTGAACCATCAACTTATTACCCTAGTACAGCAAAACTGCTAGGGCTTCCTCAGGAAGAACCTACAGAATTCCTGGCAGATTTCTTAAATATAGCTGACACAGTACACAGTGAGAAAGTAAACCAAGATGTCTACAGATTATTGCTTTTTCCTTTTGTAGTAAAGGATCAAGTAAAAAGGTGGTTCGATAACCAGCCTAAAGCTAGTTTTAAAACTTGGAAACAGTTAGTGGACAAGTTTTTAAACCAATACTTCCCCCCAAGAAAGATGACCCAGCTGAGGCTGGACATCCAAGGCTTCAAACAAGTAAATAGTGAATCTCTTTATGATGCCTGGGAGAGGTATAGGAGGATGCTAAGAAAATATCCCACTGAAATATTTTCAGAATGTGTATAGTTAGACATCTTCTACTATGGACTTTCAGACATGGATAGAATGTTTTTGGACCACTTTGCTGGTGGTTCCATACACATGAGAAAGACCATTCAGGAAGCCCAAGAGCTTATTGAGACAGTTGCCATTAACTAGCATCTGTACTCGTCTCCTGAGGCCTCTATAAAAGGAGAGGTTAAGGAAGTAATCGCTGAACCTAACCCTTCAGAGCAGGATGGGCCATTGACTCAGCAACTGCAAGCCCTTGCCCAGTAAATGCTAGAACTGCAAGAGGCTCTGCGAGAAACTCAGGTTTCTAACAGAAATGTAGAGGCCCAGTTGAGTCAAATAAAGCAGCAATTATCTAAGCAGATAACAGATGAATGCCAGACCATTCGACTGAGGAGTGGGAAACCTTAAGCTCCTAACCTCAGCCTAATAAGAATGAAAAACCCATAGAGGATAACCAGATCTCTACACAAGATGGTTCTGGGCATTCAGAAGCAACACTCCTGGCGTTGAACGCCAGGAAAAGGCAGAGAGTGGGCGTTCAAACGCCCAGAGAGGTATCCCTCTTGGCATTGAATGCCAGGAATAAGCAGAAACCGGGCATTCAACCGCCCAAAGAGGTATCCCTCTTGGCGTTGAACGCCAGGAAAGGGCAGAGAGTGGGAATTTAAATGCCTAAAGGGGTAGCAGCTTGGGCGTTGAACACCCAAGCAAGGGAAGTTAGTCACCTAATGACAACAACCTTGCTAAACAAGGTAGTAACCCCCCTTCTAACTCACATGGCATTTGGCCTTCATCAACCAAGGTTGATGAGTACAAGTCTAAGATGCCATTTCCTCAGAAACTCTGTCAAGTGGAAAGGGATAAACAGTTTGCCCGCTTTGCGGAGTATCTTAGGACATTAGAGATAAAGATCGCTTTTACAGAATCTCTTGAACAGATACCTTCTTATGCAAAGTTCATGAAGGACATTCTAAGTTACAAGAAGCATTAGAGAGAGACACAAACAGTCCTCCTCACTGAGGAATGCAGCGCAATCATTCAGAATAGCTTACCAGAGAAGCTTAAAGATCCTGGAAGCTTTATGATACCATACACTTTAGGTGATGCTTGTTCAAGGACTGCTCTATGTGACCTTGGAGCAAGCATTAACCTAAAACCTACTTCACTAAAAAAGAAGCTTAGTTTGACTAATGAAGTCTAACCAACCCGCATATGTCTTCAACTTACTGATGGTTCTATTAAGATACCATTAGGAGTAGTTGAAGACGTGATTGTTAGGGTTGGACACTTTGCCTTTCCCACTGACTTTGTGGTATTGGACATGGAGGGGCACAAGAGTGCATCCCTTATCCTAGGAAGACCTTTCCTAGTTATAGGATGGACCTTCATTGATATTGAAAAAGGGGAAGTAACCCTAAGAGTCAATGAGAAAAAGTTCGTACTAAATGCTATCAAAGCTATGAAGCATCCAAACATTCCTGAGGAATGCATGAGCATTGACCTCAATGATTCCCTGGTGGAAGAGGTCAATATGGCCGAAAGCTTCAAGGAAAGGCTTGATGATATCCTTGATGATACTCAGCCTGATTCAGCGAAACCTTTGGAAACCTCTGAGGAAAAGGAGAAGCCTCCTAAGCTTGAGCTTAAGCCATTACCTTCCTCCCTGAAATATGCATTTTTGGGAGAGGGAGATACCTATCCTGTGATTATAAGCTCTACACTAGAGCCACAAGAAGAAGAAGCACTAATCCAAGTGCTTAAAACACATAGGACTGCCCTTGGGTGGACTATAAGTGACCTTAAGGGCATTAGCCGTGCTCGATGCATGCATAAAATCCTGTTGGAAGATAATGCCAAACCAGTGGTACAACTACAAAGGCGTTTAATTCCAGCTATGAAGGAAGTAGTGCATAAGGAGGTCACTAAGCTCTATGAGGCTGGGATTATTTATCCCATTTCTGACAGCTCCTGGGTAAGCCCCGTCCAAATTGACCCTAAGAAGGGAAGGATGACAGTGGTTCATAATGAAAAGAATGAATTGATCCCTAAAAGAACAGTTACAGGATGGCGTATGTGCATTGATTATAGAAAACTCAATGACGCCACCAGGAAAGATCACTTTCCTTTACTCTTCATTGACCAAATGCTAGAGAGACTAGTAGGTCATGCTTTATATTGTTTCTTGGATGGATATTCCGGGTACAATCAAATAGTAGTAGATCCACATGATCAAGAGAAAACGGCATTCACATGTCCATCTGGCGTATTCGCCTATAGACGAATTCCATTTGGCCTGTGCAATGCGCCTGCCACCTTTCAGAGATGCATGTTATCCATCTTCTCTGATATGGTAGAGAAATTCCTTGAAGTATTCATGGATGACTTCTGATGACTTGCATCATTTACCCTTTTTTTTTATCTAAAAAGGACTATAAAAGAGCATAATCTCATTTGATCATTGCAATTTATGAACTAATTGATGAATATTATGGTACATTGCTTTGAAATGAGTTTCTGCTGAATTTCCGGTGAAAAGAGCGAAAAAACGGGAAGAAAACAATAAAATAAAGCTGGGCGTGTAAAACTGGTGTAACACTTGGAACAAACGCCATGAAAGTATGTGGGCGTGGCATGCCAGGAGCTGGGCGTGGCAAGCCAATTGTACTTTCCAGAGAAGGTTCTCAAAGCTTTAACATGGGCGTGGCATGCCAGGAACCATTGGGCGTGGCACGCCAGTTCATCAATCCAGAAGGGGACAACCACTTGGGCGTGCCACTTGGTATCGAAGGCCTGGCACACCAGCTCTAGTCCATCACTTGGGCGTGCCACTTGAAGACCCAAGCGTGGCACGCCAAGCTTGAAGAAGACACACCAATATGGGTGTGCCACTTGAACATCAGGGCGTGGCGTGGCAGTTCAATTTTCTAAAGGATGAAGAGAAGGGCCAAACACTAGGCGTGTCACTTGGTATCGAAGACGTGGCACGCCAGCTATCATTCCTCACTGGGGCGTGCCACTTGAGTCTCAGGCATGGCACACCAATGCTCAACCACTCAATGGGTGTGCCACTTGGTATTGAAGGCGTGGCATGCCAGCCATCATTCTCACTTGGGTGTGCCACTTAGTATCGAAGGCGTGGCACGCCAGCTATCATTCCTCACTTAGGCATGCCACTTGAGTCTCAGGCATGGCACGCCAGCACCATCACTCAACAAGAAGAAGACTGGGCGTGCCACTTGAGCTTCAAGGCATGGCATGCCAAGACTAGAAGGCCATGGGCGTGCCACTTAAGTTCTAGGCGTGGCACGCCAACCAAAGAGCCAAGCATACACAAGGGGCGTGGCACGCTAGACCCTGGGCGTGCCATGCTAGTTCAACTATCCAGAGAAAAAAAAGGTGCACACACAATGGGCGTGGCACGCCAGACCCTGGGCGTGCCACACTAGTTCAATCCTTCAGAGAAGAAGAGGCGGCACAAAGTGGGCGTGGCACGCCAACCAAAGAGCCAAGCATACACAAGGGGCGTGGCACGCTAGACCCTGGGCGTGCCATGCTAGTTCAACTATCCAGAGAAAAAAAAGGTGCACACACAATGGGCGTGGCACGCCAGACCCTGGGCGTGCCACACTAGTTCAATCCTTCAGAGAAGAAGAGGCGGCACAAAGTGGGCGTGGCACGCCAGACCCTGAGCGTGCCACGCCAGTTCAACTTTCCAAAAAGGAGAAGAGAAAGAAAAAGGCCTGGGCGTGCCACTTGGGCTCGAAGGCATGGCATGCCAGGCTAACCAAGCTTTAAAAAGGCCTGGGCATGCCACTTGGGTTAGAAGGCGTGGCACGCCAGGCTAACCAAGGATGAAAAAGACCTTGGGCGTGCCACTTGGGTTCGAAGGCGTGGCACGCCAGGGAGATGGATGCATGGAGCGTGCCACTTAAGGGACTGGGCGTGGCACGCCTAGCCATTCTAGTGCTAGGAGTAGTATAAATAACCCCTAAAAGTACTGAGAAGGGGTTGTTGAGTAGTAGTCTTGTTAAAGTATAGTTAGATTTACTTTTCACATCATCTTCTTCCATCTCTTGTACTTTTCTCTTAAGATATGAATAGCTAAATTCCCTCTCATTGAGAGAGGGAGCTCTGTACTTGATGGATTAATGATAGTGAATTTCTTCTTCTCTTCATCTTCTCTTTGATTTTCTAGAAGGAATTTCATTTTAATGCTAGTGTTTAATCATCTTGGGAAAGAAGTTGAATGCAAAATGGGTTTCATGGAAACCTTGGAAAAGGAAACATGAAACTCTGCTTGAAATCCCTTCTCACACTTGAGTAGATCTGGGTTTTGGTGATTGGATATGGTGACATATAATCCACCCTCTACTTGGATCTATGAGGATGTGTGGTATAATCAGGGACCAAGTATATCTATCTTCATAAGCAATTAGACCAAGAAATTGGCTATTGATCAAGATCTAAGAGATTGAATCACCAAGGGATTGGGGTTCAATCAATCATGATTGCCAAGGGGTCAATGAGTTGCATGATTGAAGATGAGATGAGCTGGATTTAATCCAAAGAGAACAACATCTCCTGATCTCAATGAATTTTCCCTATTCTCATCTTCCACATTCTTTATAGCTTTCTTTACATTCTGTTATTCCCCATTCCCATTTACAATTAAGTCATTTATATTTATGCACCTTACATTCTTGCCATTTACGTTTCTGCAATTTACTGCTTCTCTTTACTTTTGAGCCATTTACATATCTGCTCATTTAAATTTCTACAATCACAATCTATATTGCTCAGCTTGACTAATTCACCCATTGATTAAAATTGCTCAAATCTACCAATCTCTGTGGATACGATCCCACTCCTAGTGGGTTATTACTTGACGATATTTTTGGTGCGCTTGCCAAAAGAACGGATTCATTATTTTTTTTATATGGAGAGTGAATTCCGGTCATCAAGTTTTATGGCGCCGTTGCCGGGGATTGTTTTGAATTTGACAATTATTAAATTGATGGGAAGCTAGATTAAGCTCTTTTAATTACCTTGCTAATTCCTTTCTCTTCAATTCTTCGGTTTTCTTAATTCTTTTTATTTTTTTTATTTGATCATTTTAGCTATTCATTGTTCATATTTCCATTTTTTTACTGCTCTATTAACTGTTTGATTAATTGCACCAACCAAACTAACCACCAGTCTTAACAAGAAGTGAATGTATGACAGGTAGAAGAAGAGAAACTTCATCCTCTTTTGATAGTGAACCTGAGAAGACCTTCCTGAGATTAAGGAGGGAAGCAAGAGGCAAAGAAATAGTTGGAGAGGAAGTAGTAGAGGAAGATCTGGGAGTTGCTATGGAGGAAGAGGTGCATAACCATGTTGGAGAGAATGCTGGCAATCATGTTGGGCAAGAGAGGAGAGTTCTAGGCTCCTACATCAACCCAAATCTCGGAAACTGTGGCAGCAGCATTCTAAAGCCAACAATCCATGCTAACAACTTTGAGTTGAAACCTTAACTCATCACACTTATCCAGAATAATTGCTCATTTGGAGGAAATGCCCAAGAGGACCCTAACCAACATCTCACTACATTCTTGAGGATTTGTGACACTGTAAAGTCAAATGGTGTACACCCTGACACCTACAAACTACTTTTGTTTCCATTTTCTCTCACAGATAAGGCAGAAAAGTGGTTAAAAGCATTTCCCAAGGAGAGCTTAACAACTTAGGATGAGGTTGTGAACAATTTTCTAGCAAGATTTTATCCACCACAGAGAGTCAATAGACTGAGAGCTGAGGTGCAAACCTTCAGACAGCAAGATGGCGAAACACTTTATGAGGCCTGGGAGGACTAGGAAGTGTCCTCCGGATATGTTCAATGAATGGTTCAACTACACATCTTATATGAAGGGCTGTTGTAACAACCCCGATTTTCGAGTACGTAAGATCTTTTCTAAAAGTACGGATTTCTCCGAAAGATCAATAGGGGGAGAACCTCTGCTATAACATCAAGAATCTCAATCCCCATTTTCATTATGTCATCTTTAAGCTAGAACCATTTTGAGGAAAGCTCGATAACGCAGTCACGAAGAACCTAGTTTTTGAACCTTATCGGTTAGGAGTTTTGATTCTATTTTTCATAAATAGTCTCAGTTTAATGAACCGGACTTGATTCATGAGAGAAGAGAGATAATAGGATAATATTATCATTATATTAGTATTAGAATCTTCTTGAATGATATTATAAGGTTACCTGGTTAGTTTTAGTTAAAAACAGAAAATCAGTTTAACCGGGTTCACAGTTTACTGGTGCAGCTTAGCACTAGCACTCTCTGATGACTTTAGCAATGCTAAGGCCTCATTATACATGTTTTACTCTCATAATAAATATGTTACTAGTGTCATTTATGCTAGTAGTTCAGAAAATAATTTTTAGAGATATTTTTACAAGTGTTCCGATACATTTAGTTTTAGTAGTTATACACCTGAGATATTTTAATATTATTTTAACCCACCTCCAAGCCAACCAATCACAACTTACCCTACACCCCCAAAACCCCCAAGGCTGCCTCATTTGCTCATTGTGGCCGAAAATCATCAAGAGAAAAAGGAGAGAAAAGTTCTTAGTTCCAAATCTTCAAAGCTTGATTT
>NC_029793.2:74131828-74154313 GCF_000816755.2 Arachis ipaensis | reverse complement strand
AAGGGGAGAACCTCTGATATATCATCAAGTATCTCAATCCTCATTGTCATTATGTCATCTTTAAGACAGAACCTTTCCTGAGGCACGCTCGATAACGTAGTCACGAAAAACCCAGTTTTTGAACTGTATCGGTTAAGAGTTTTGGTTCTGTTTTTTTGTAAATAGTCTCAGTTTGACGAACCAGACTTGATTCATGAGAGAAGAGAGATAATAGTATAATATTATCATTATATTAGTATTAGAATCTTCTTGAATGATATTATAAGGTTACCTGGTTAGTTTTAGTTAAAAACAGAAAATCAGTTTAACCGGGTTCACAGTTTACTGGTGCAGCTTAGCACTAGCACTCTCTGATGACTTTAGCAATGCTAAGGCCTCATTATACATGTTTTACTCTCATAATAAATATGTTACTAGTGTCATTTATGCTAGTAGTTCAGAAAATAATTTTTAGAGATATTTTTACAAGTGTTCCGATACATTTAGTTTTAGTAGTTATACACCTGAGATATTTTAATATTATTTTAACCCACCTCCAAGCCAACCAATCACAACTTACCCTACACCCCCAAAACCCCCAAGGCTGCCTCATTTGCTCATTGTGGCCGAAAATCATCAAGAGAAAAAGGAGAGAAAAGTTCTTAGTTCCAAATCTTCAAAGCTTGATTTTTGCTGAACTAAAACTCCAATCAAAATTCCAACCCAACCAAAATGATCCTCTCTTCTTTCTCTACATTATCATATGACTTATCAAGTCTGGAATCAAGGTGAGTTGGCTGCACCATCTTCCTTTTGATTCGGTTTCAAGAAAACAAGCTTAAAAATGCGTTTTCTTGATGTTCTTCCTTAGGAATCATGCTTAACTTGACTTGAGGGCCAAGAAACGTGAATTACCAGCAAGTCTAAGGTTAGAAATCACTTCCTAACAAGATGAGTGAGATTTGGTTAGTTGAGGGTTTTTGGATTTAAAGTTGTTCTTGATGTGATTTAGGAGGAAAAAGTGCTTAAGGACCACCTGAAAGTCTAACCGAATTAGGAGCAGCGAAACCAGGTAGGGTTTGGTAAAATTAATCTTGATTGATTGTGTTTGAGTTGTGTAATTATGATATGGTTTGGTTATGCTTGAAATTGATTGTTTATATGAGTGGTTCTTGTTGAAATTTTGGTGAAAATTTAATGAAATTTGATGATATTCAAGCTTTGAGTTAATGTTCTTGTGGCTGATGGAAAAACGAACCCTAATCCCTAAATTGGGGTTCAATTTGTGTTAAAATCATGTAAAAAAGATGGAATTTTAGTGGCTGCTAATTTATTTTGAATTATGATAAAAATCGGTTGTTGAAAAAACTGAAAAATGGGTAAAAACAGAGAAAGAATATGAAGAATTTACGAAGAACACGAAGAATACTTTGAGTGTGATGAAGAACAATGAAGAACATGCTTTAGATATTTAAAAGGGCAAGGAAGTAAAATTTTTGGTGTTTAAAGGGTTATTTGGTAATTTCTTAATGTTAGGGTGGTTAAAGTAGAAATATTAAAAGATATGGGTCGTAAAAAGTGAATTTTAAAGGTTAAAAGTTAAAAAGGGGTAATTTTCGAAAATATATTAATAAAATAATAATAATAAAATATTAAATAATAATATTTAATTAAAAATAATATTTTAATAAAAATAATAAAATAATATGGAAAAGGCAGTTTTCTGTAAAAGCTTTAGAAAGACAACTTTAAGCGCAGAATCTCATAATTACCTTCATAAAACACTTAGGGAGTGGTAAGAACATATTAGTGAGGCAAAGATAAAAGAAAGATAAATGCTAAAGAAAAGATAAAAACCAAAGAAAAGTCTGTAAAGTTTTAACAATAGAAAAACAGACAGAGACTAGCGAACGAACTAGGGCAACATAGTTAGTCCTTAAGTTGCGACTAGGGTTAGGTATTATATGAAAAGTTAAACTATTTCAGTATAGACTTAATGAACCTATACTTGGGACAGGCTAACTATTCATACCGAAATTTACATAAGCTTTAAATACATACGTTAAACTGAGAAATCAGAGCAAAGTAAAGAGACAAAGAGAAAAGAGTAGTATGATAAAAAGCAAAAGATATGTTGAAGGGTCATTTGTTGCTTGAAGCAACCCAAGAGACGCTTGTTTGTTCATTTGTTGCATTAAGGCAACTCCAGAGTTATTTGTTTGTTCATCTGCTGCATTGAGGCAGTCAGATAAATAGTGGTACGACCATAGAACGTTTTCCAGTGCTACACAGCTATTGAGATATTTACCTATAACTGATAACCTGGAATCACTTGCAGAGGATATTATTTCATACATGGCTGGCATGCCGCCACCTGTAAGGCAGAGTTTGCTTACAGAGGATATGACGCATATGTCAGTTAGTGAGAACTGTATCTATGCTGACTAGAAAACCATACCCGTTTCAGCTGCTTCCGGTTACGTCGGGAGCAGGTAGAAACCGACAAATGAGCTCATTACCTGCACTAGGGCTAGACATGCATCATATTTGGTTGTGCATTTCCTCTGTTATGATTATTGTATGAATGTATGCTTTCCTTGTTTGTATTCTATTCTCTGTGTTTGTGTTATTTTCTTGTATCCTTATGTTTATGGTATGCTATTTATTTTCTCTATCTTCTCTATTTATCTGCTAAACAACATAGAAATAATGAACTTAACTAATAACCCCGGCCCTACTAAGAACTCCCCAGTTCTTACCCCTTCTCTCTCCCTTCCCCCTTCTGATGGAAGTATGAGTACCCTTCCGTAGTTCACTGACGATCGTTCCCAAAAAGGATTCCGCTTTAGGTAGTCTTCTGAGTCTAGGGCGAATCTCATTCTCTATTTATATGTATATACTGTGAGACCAGCCAATGTTTGCACCCCATTTGTATGTGAACTTTAACCTAAATCCTGTGTATGAGACTCCTGTTATGTGGCTACTTGATGAGGTACCAGAGAGACGTCATATGGCAATGTTTGATCGTGTAAAGGAGTAACAAGTGATGTTCTACCTTTTAATGAAGTTCCACCTGACTTGAGTTTTGAAGACTTAGAGCGTACTTTCCCTCGCTTTAGTAGTTTAGAGGGACTAGGTGAGTATAGAGTGTAGGCTAGCTTGGGTGCCAGCTTAGGGACTTCTTGAACAAGTCAGGGCCTTGGATGTTGTATGTATATATATGTATATAGTTATTATCTAGCTATATTTATGGGATGTTCTAACTAAATTTTATACTCTAATAAAGGCTGAATCACCGAATGTTGTCAACTACATGTGATGTATTTATGTGTGGTTGTTTATAACTGTTTTATCTCTTATTATTTGTGAATTGATTATAAATAATTCTGTTTATTAATCCAATTGTTTAAAAAAAAAAAGTACCTCACAAACGAACTACGATTTTAACAACGAATCAGGCTCATATAATAAATAATAGATAATAATTAAGATGACAAATTGTTAGCGCTCAGTTTCTGGTATTTCCTAGGCGTACTGAAAATTGGGTCGTTACAATTTGGTATCAGAGCAGTTCGTTCCTAGTAGAGCCTGGAGAGTGGACTGACCGTGCTTTATTGCATACTCTGTTATGTGTCTCATGCTTATAAGATATCTATGTGATATAAGTTGTATGATTGTCGCTGTGTAACCATTTTAGAGACTATTCACATTCTACCTGAAACGTTAAGACTGATCACCTTGATATTGAATGTGGGATGTGAACAGGACTCTGATGGCTGCACAGACACAAAGACGTGGTATGCGACGGGAGAGTTCGGGAGATATCCCTATGAGAAGCGTAGAAGCTTTTATAGCTGTGACTCATGCCATGGCTGAAGCTATGCGTGATACGACAAATGCGATTACCCGGGTAGTTAATCGTTTAAGGGAAAAGAATGATGAGCGTAGTGGTGAGTGCAATAACGAGCATGGAGGGAATAGTAACGCAGATGCACTGAATAATGAGAGACCTATGACCTTGGTTACTTCTCAGGAGATTTTAATATGCTCAAAGTGCGGAAAGAATCATGGCAACAGGCCCTGTTCGCTTGGTACTGGCAAATGCTATTGTTGTAACAATATTGGGCATAAGGCAAAAAATTGTCGAACGGTAATGAAGGGAAAATCAAAGTTGGATTACCAGAACCTACTGAAAGGGGACTGTGAGATGCAGATGGCAGCGATAACAATGGGTCATCAGAATTTACCACCAAGGAATTCTAGCATTCATCAGTCTGCTGGTCGAAGGGTACATTTTAAGGTGCATGGTGTACCACAGCGAAGAAAATGAACCGTCAATTGTCCAAACTCGAACAATCCCCGGCAACGGTGCCAAAAACTTGGTGCACGAAATTGTGATCTCAATGGCGCCAAAAATATGGTACGCACTATCATAATCTCAATTCTTCTTCACAACTTCGCACAACTAACCAGCAAGTGCACTGGGTCGTCCAAGTAATAAACCTTACGTGAGTAAGGGTCGATCCCACGGAGATTGTCGGCTTGAAGCAAGCTATGGTCATCCTTGTAAATCTCAGTCAGGCGGATTCAAATGGTTATGGGAT
The DNA here is from genome assembly GCF_000816755.2 of Arachis ipaensis. Classification (NCBI taxonomy): domain Eukaryota; kingdom Viridiplantae; phylum Streptophyta; class Magnoliopsida; order Fabales; family Fabaceae; genus Arachis; species Arachis ipaensis. The sequence continues at coordinate 74,149,730 of NC_029793.2, read as the reverse complement.
TTTGATAATTAAAATATAAATAAAATATAAAATAAGATAGAAATACTTATGCAATTCATTGGTAAGAATTTCAGATAAGCGTATGGAGATGCTTTGTTCCTTCTAAATCTCTGCATTCCTACTGCCTTCATCCAATCATTCATACTCCTTTCCATGGCAAGCTGTATGTTGGGCATCACCGTCGTCAATGGCTACCTCCCGTCCTCTCAGTGAAAATGGTCTGAATGCGCTGTCACTGCACGGCTAATCATATGTCGGTTCTCACTCATGTTGGAATAGGATCCGTTGATCCTTTTGCGTCTATCACTACGCCCAGCACTCGTGAGTTTGAAGCTCGTCACAGTCATCCCATCCCGAATCCTACTCGGAATACCACAAACAAGGTTTATACTTTCCGGATCTCAAGAATGACTGCCAATAATTATAGCTTATACCACGAAGACTCTGATCTGAACCAGGAGCCCAAGAGATAAATGCTCAAGCTATTACAGATAGAACGGAAGTGGTTGTCAGACACGCGTTCATAGGCGAGAATGATGATGAGTGTCACGGATCATCACATTCATCAGGTTAAAGTACGAGTGAATATCTTGGAATAAGAATAAGCTTGAATTGAATAGAAAAACAATAGTACTTTGCATTAATTCATGAGGAACAGCAGAGCTCCACACCTTAATCTGTGGGGTGTATAAACTCCACCATTGAAAAATACATAAGTGAAAGTGGTCAAGGGATGGCCGAATGGCCAGTCCCCTAAACGTGATCTCTGAACATAAAATTATTCAAAAGATGTGAAATAAATCACTAAAAGTAGTTTTTATACTAAACTAGTAGCTAGGGTTACATAAGATGAGTAAATGATGCAGAAATCCACTTCCGGGCCCACTTGGTGTGTGCTTGGGCTGAGCATTGAGCTTTCATATGTAGAGACTCTTTTTGGAGTTAAACGCCAGGTTGTAGCCTGTTTCTGGCATTTAACTCTAATTTGCAACCTATTTCTGGCGTTTAACTCCAGAATAGAGCAGGAAGTTGGCATTTGAATGCCAGTTTGCGTCGTCAAACCTCGGGCAAAGTACGAACTATTATATATTTCTGGAAAGCCTTGGATGTCTACTTTGCAACGTATTTGAGAGCGCACCAATTGGGTTTCTGTAGCTCCAGAAAATCCATTTCGAGTTTAGGGAGGTCAGAATCCAACAGCATCTGCAGTCCTTCTTCAGCCTCTGAATTAGATTTTTACTCAAGTCCCTCAATTTCAGCCAGAAATTACCTGAAATCACAGAAAAACACACAAACTCATAGTGAAGTCTAGAAATATGATTTTTATTTAAAAACTAATAAAAATATACTAAAAACTAACTAAATCATACTAAAAACTATGTAAAAACAATGCAAAAAGCGTATAAATTATCCGCTCATCAATAGGCTAGAACCATTAGCAGCATTCCTGAGATCCGGAATGTCTAAACCTTATCTGTGGTATTCTAAGTAGGATCTGGGAAGGGATGACTGTGACGAGCTTCAAACTTGCGAATGTGGGGCACAAGTGACAGTGTGCAAAAGGACAATGGTCCTATTCCGACGCTAGCGGGAACCGACAGATGATTAGCCGTGCGGTGACAGCGCATATGGATTTGTTTTCATCCGAGAGGATCATACAGCTTGCCATGGAAGGAGGTAAGGCATGGTTGGAAGAGAGCAATAGGAAAGCAGAAGTTCAGAAGCAACAAAGCATCTTCAGACGCTTATCTGAATTCCCACCAATGAATTACATAAGTAACTTTATCTTATTTTATATTTTATTTATATTTTAATTATCAAAACTTCATAACCATTTGAATCTGCTTGACTGAGAATTACAAACATGACCGTAGCTTGCTTCAAGCCGACAATCTCCGTGGGATCGACCCTTACTCACGTAAGGTTTATTACTTGGACGACCCAGTGTACTTGCTGGTTAGTTGTGCGGAGTTGTGAAAAAGAGTTGAGATTAAGATCGTGTGTACCAAGTTTTGGGTGCCATTGTTAGAGATCACAATTTCGTGCACCATGTTTTTGGCGCCATTGCCGGGGATTGTTCGAGTTTGGACAACTGACGGTTCATCTTGTTGCTCAAATTAGGTAATTTTATTTTATGTTTAAGCATTTTATTTTTAATTTTATTTTCAAAAAAAATTCAATATATATATATTTGTTCTTCAGAATTTTTAGGAATGAATTCTAGAGTTTTATCATGATCTGTTGAAGCCTGGCTGGCTGTCAAGCCATGTCTAAATTCTTTTGGACCGAGGCTTCCACTTATCATTACAAGAGCCTTTTGATTCCCATCAATTTGGCTGTTGTATGTAATGCTTTGCTAAAGTTTGGCTGGCCATTTGGCCATGTCTAATCTTTTGGACCGAAGCTTTCACATAAAGCTTGGCTGGCTATTAAGCCATGTCTAAATTTTTGGACCGAAGTTTTAGACTAACATTGCATGATTTCTGGAATTCTTATTAAAAATTTTGAATTATTTATTTTCTTCTTCCAAATAATTTTTGAAAAATACAAAAAAATTTAATAAAACCATAAAAACCAAAAATTTTGTGTTTCTTGTTTGAGTCTTGTGTCAAATTTTAAGTTTGGTGTCAATTGCATCTTTTCAATCTTTCTTTAAATTTTCGAAAAATTCATGCATGTGTTCTTCATGATCTTCAAGTTGTTCTTGATGATTGTCTTTGTTTGATCTTGTGTTTTTCTTGCTTTGCGTCTTTTCTTATTTTTCATATGCATTCTTGAATTATTAGTGTCTATAGATTAAAAATTTTTAAGTTTGGTGTCTTGCATGTCTTTCTTTTCTTAAAAATTTTCAAAAATATGTTCTGGATGTTCATATGAACTTCAAAGTGTTCTTGGTGTTCATCTTGACATTCAAAGTTTCTTGCATGCATTACTTGTTTTTATTTTAATTTCTTATGTTTTGCATCATTTAGTTGTTTTTCTCTCTCCTCATTAAACATTCAAAAAAAATAATATCTTTCCCTTATTTTGCTCATAATTTTCGAAATTTTGGGTTGACTTGGTCAAAAAATTTAAAATTTAGCTGTTTCTTGTTAGTCAAGTGAAAATTTCAATTTAAAAATTCTATCTTTTCAAATCTTTTTCAAAATCAAATCTTTTTCATTTTTCTTCCATGTTTTTTGAAAATTTTAAAATTAACTTTCAAAATCTTTTTCTTAATTTTATTTCATAATTTTTGAAATTATTGCTAACATTTAATGCTGTGATTCAAAAATTTCAAGTTTGTTACTTTCCTGTTAAGAAAAGTTCAATCTTTAAATTCTAGAATCATATCTTTTAGTTTCTTGTTAGTCAAGTAATCAGCTTTAATTTCAAAAATCAAATCTTTTTAATTTCCTTCTCAAATCTTTTTCAAAACAAATTTCAATCATATCTTTCAATCATATCTTTTTCAAAACTTAATTTCAAAATCTTTTTCTAACCTCTCATCTTTTCAAAATTTATTTTCAAATATTTTTCAATTAACTATTTTTTAACTTTTTTGTTTGTTTTACTATTCCTTATCTTTTTCAAAACTACCTAACTACTTTTCTCTCTCTAATTTTCGAAAACCACAAACAACTTTTTCAAAATTCTTTTTAATTAACTAATTGTTTTAAATTCTAATTTTATTTTATTTTTTCTAATAAATTCGAATTCTAACTAATAATTAAAATAAAAACAAAAATATTTTCTTTTCTTTTTATTTAAAAATTTGAATACTCTCTCTCTCTCATATCTTTCTATTTATTTTATTTATTTAGTAACACTTCTCTCCTTATAATTCGAACCCTCTCTCCTTCTCTGTGTTTGAATTCTTCATCTTCTCTCTTCTTCATTCTACTCTTCTATTCTTCTACTCACATAAAGGAATCTCTATACTGTGACATAGAGGATTCCTATTCTTTTCTGTTCTCTTCTTTTTCATATGAGCAGGAGCAAGGATAAGAACATTCTTGTTGAAGCTGATCCGGAACCTGAAAGGACTCTAAAGAGGAAGCTAAGAGAAGCTAAGGCACAACACTCTGGAGAGGACCAGACAGAATTTTTCAAAAAAGAAGAAGAGATGGCTGAACCCAACAACAATGGTGGAGATGCAAGGAAGATGCTTGGTGACTTTATTGCACCCTCTTCTGACTTCTGTGGAAGGAGCATCTCAATTTCTGCAATTGGAGCAAACAACTTTGAGCTTAAGCCTCAATTAGTTTATCTAATCCAGCAGAATTGCAAGTTTCATGGACTTCCATTAGAAGATCCTCATCAGTTTTTAGCTGAATTCTTGCAAATCTGTGATATTATTAAGACCAATGGGGTTAATCCTGAGGTCTACAGACTTATGCTTTTCCCCTTTGCTGTAAGAGACAGAGCTAGGACATGGTTGGACTCACAACCTAAAGATAGCCTGAACTCTTGGAAAAAGTTGGTCAATGCTTTCTTAGCCAAATTTTTTCCACCTCAGAAGTTGAGCAAGCTTAGAGTGGAAGTCCAAACTTTCAGACAGAAGGAAGGTGAATCCCTCTATGAAACTTGGGAAAGATACAAGCAATTGATCAAAAGGTGTCCTTCTGACATGTTTTCAGAATGGAGCATCATATGTATATTCTATGATGGTCTATCTGAATTATCCAAGATGTCATTGGACCACTCTGTTGGAGGATCTCTTCATCTGAGGAAGACGCCTGCAGAAGCCCAGGAACTCATTGAAATGGTTGCAAATAATCAGTTCATGTACACTTCTGAAAGGAATCCTGTGAATCATGGGACAACTAAGAAGAAAAGAGTTCTTGAGATTGATACTCTAAATACAATATTGGCTCAGAACAAAATATTGACTCAGCAAGTCAATATGATTTCTCAGAGTCTGTCTGGAATGCAAGCTGCAATAGGCAGTACTAAGGAAGCTTCCTCTGAAAAAGAAGCCTATGACCCTGAGAATCCTACAATGGAAGAGGTGAATTACATGGGAGAATCCTATGGAAACACCTATAATCCTTCATGGAGGAATCATCCAAATTTCTCATGGAAGGATCAACAGAAGCCTAATCAAGGCTTCAGTAACAATAATGGTGGGAGAAATAGGTTTGGCAATAGCAAACTTTTTCCATCATCTTCTCAGCAACAGACAGAGAATTCTAAGCAGAGCCACTCTGACTTAGAAAATGTAGTCTCTGATCTATCTAAGACCACTCTCAGACTGGCGTTTAACGCCAGGAAAGGTAGCAGAGCTGGCATTAAACGCCAAAATTGGCACAGAATGGGCGTTTGAATGCCATAATGGTGCAGGGACTCAAATTCCTTGACACCTCAGGATCTGTAGACCCCACTGGATCCCCACCTACCCCACCACTTCTTCTCTCCTCTTCACACCTTTCCATAACACTCTTCCCCAAACACCATTGACCAATCCCATCAAAACCTCTTCCTCAAACACCCCTCACCTATCAAATCCTACCCTCTTCCCTACAACCTCTTCACCACTCACATCCATCCATCATAAAAACCCCACCTACCTCACCATTCAAATTCAAACCATTTCCCTCCCAAACCCACCCACATATGGCCGAATACCCCCTCCCTCTTACCCTATAAATACCACTCCTCACTACCTTCAATTTCACACAACATGCACACTACTACCCCCTTGGCCGAACCTTCACACTACCCTCCATCTCCTCTATTTCTTCTTCTTCTACTCCTTTCTTTCATCTTTTGCTCAAGGACGAGCAACCATTCTAAGTTTGGTGTGGGAAAAGCTAAAGCTTTTTGTTTTTCATAACCACTAATAGCACCTAAGGTCGGAGAAACCTCTAGAAAGAGGAAAGGAAAGACAATTGCTTCCACCTCCGAGTGATGGGAGATGGAGAGATTCATCTCAAAGGTCCATCAAGACCACTTCTATGAAGTTGTGGCCAAGAAAAAGGTGATCCCCGATGTCCCCTTCAAGCTCAAAAAGAGTAAATATCCAGAGATCCGACATGAGATTCGAAGAAGAGGTTGGGAAATACTCACTAACCCCATTCAACAAGTCGGGATCTTAATGGTTCAAGAGTTCTATGCCAATGCATGGATCACTAAGAACCATGATCAAAGTGTGAACCCGAACCCAAAAAATTAGCTCACAATGGTTCGGGGGAATTACTTGGATTTCTGTCTGGAAAATGTGAGGTTAGCATTCAACTTGCCAATGATGCAAGGAGATCCTCACCCTTTCACTAGAAGGGTAAACTTTGATCAAAGGTTGGACCAAGTCCTTAGGGACATTTGTGTGGAAGGCGCTCAATGGAAGAAAGATTCAAGAGGTAAGCCGGTTCAACTAAGAAGGCTTGATCTCAAACCCATGGCTAGGGGATGGTTGGAGTTTATCCAACGCTCTATAATTCCTACTAGCAACCGGTCTAAAGTTACTGTAGACCGGGCTATCATAATCCATAGTATCATGAATGGAGAGGAAGTAGAAGTTCATGAGATCATATCCCTAGAACTCTACAAAATTGGCGGACAAGCCCTCTACTTTGGCAAGGTTAGCCTTCCCTCATCTTATTTGTCACCTATGCAATTCAGCTGGAATTGTCATAGAGGAAGACATCCTCATTGAAGAGGACAAGCCCATCACTAAGAGAAGGATGGAACAAACAAGAGAGCCCACTCATGGACCTCAACAAGAGCATGAGGAAGTTCCTCATCTAGAAATCCCTGAGATGCCTCAAGGGATGCACTTTCCTCCACAAAACTATTGGGAGCAAATTAACACCTCCCTAGGAGAATTGAGTTCCAACATGGGACAACTAAGGATGGAGCACCAAGAGCATTCCATCCTCTTCCATGAAATTAGAGAAGACCAAAGAGCCACGAGGGAGGAGCAACAAAGGCAAGGAAGAGACATTGAGGAGCTCAAGCACTCCATAAGATGTTCAAGAGGAAGAACTAGCCGCTATCACTAAGGTGGACCCGTTCTTTAATTTCCTTGTTCTTATTCTTTCTGTTTTTCGTTTCCTATGCTTTATGTCTTATCTATGTTTGTGTCTTTATTACATGATCATTAGTGTCTAGTGTCTATGTCTTAAAGCTATAAATGTCCTATGAATCCTTCACCTTTCTTAAATGAAAAATGTTTTTAATTGCAAAAGAACAATAAGTGCATGGTTTCGAATTCTATCTTGAAATTAGTTTAATTATTTTGATGTGGTGGCAATACTTTATGTTTTCTGAATGAATGCTTGAACAGTGCATATTTTCGAATTTGTTGTTTATGAATGTTAAAATTGTTGGCTCTTGAAAGAATAATGAAAAAAGAGAAATGTTATTGATAATCTAAAAAATCATAAAATTGATTCTTGAAGCAAGAAAAAGCAGTGAATAGACAAAGCTTGCAAAAAAAATATGAAAAAAAGAGTGAAAAAATAAAGAGAAGAAAAAGAAAAAAAAAAGAAAAAGCAAGCAGAAAAAGCCAGTAACCCTTTAAACCAAAAGGCAAGGGTAGAAAAAGGATCAAAGGTTTTGAGCATTAATGGACAGGAGGGCCTACAGGAATAAAATCCTGGCCTAAGCGGCTAAATCAAGTTGTCCCTAACCATGTGCTTGTGGCGTGAAGGTGTCAAGTGAAAAGCTTGAGACTGAGCGGTTAAAGCCGTGGTCCAAAGCAAAAAGAGTGTGCTTAAGAGTTCTGGGCACCTCTAACTGGGGACTCTAGCAAAACCGAGCCACAATCTGAAAAGGTTCACCTAGTTATGTGTCTGTGGCATTTATGTATCCGGTGGTAATACTGGAAAACAAAATGCTTAGGGTCACTGCCAAGACTCATAAAAGTAGCTGTGTTCAAGAATCAACATACTAAACTAGGAGAATCAATAACACTATCTGAATTCTGAGTTCCTATAGATGCCAATCATTCTAAACTTCAAAGGATAAAGTGAAATGCCAAAACTGTTCAGAAGCAAAAAGGCTACAAGTCCCGCGCATCTAATTGAAGCTAATCTTCATTGATAAGTTTGGAATTCATTGTATATTCTCTTATTTTTATCCTATTTTGTTTTCAGTTGCTTGGGGACAAGCAACAATTTAAGTTTGGTGTTGTGATGAGCGGATAATTTATACCCTTTTTGGCATTGTTTTTTACATAGTTTTTAGTATGATTTAGTTACTTTTTGTAATATATTTTTATTAGTTTTTATTCAAAAATAACATTTCTAGACTTTACTATGAGTTTGTATGTTTTTCTATAATTTCAAGTATTTTCTGGCTAAAATTGAGGGACTTGAGCAAAAATCTGATTCAGAGGCTGAAAAAGGACTGCAGATGCTGTTGGATTCTGACCTCCTTGTACTCGAAGTGGCTTTTCTGAGGCTACAGAATCCCAATTGGCTCGCTCTCAATTGCGCTGGAAAGTAGACATTCTGGGCTTTGCAGAAATATATAATAGTCCATACTTTGTCTGAGATTTGATGGCCCAAACTGGCGTCTAAATTCAGCCTAAAACATCTTGGCGTAAAACGCCCAAACTGGCACCAGAATTGGAGTTAAACGCCCAAACTGGCACCAAAGCTGGTGTTTAACTCCAGAAACAGCCTAAGCACGAAAAAGCTTCAATGCTCAGCCCAAGCACATACCAAGTGGGCCCCAGAAGTGGATTTCTGCACTATCTGCACTTAGTTATACATTTTCTGTAACCCTAGGTTACTAGTTTAGTATAAAAACTACTTTTAGAGATTTATTTGAAAGTTTTTTTTTATCAGTTTTGGATCTTTGGAACTTGTATGTTCACGTTTGGAGGCTGGCCTCACGGCCATGCCTAGACCTTTTTCACTTATGTATTTTCTACGGTAGAGTTTCTACACCCCGTAGATTAAGGTGTGGAGCTCTGCTGTTCTTCATGAATTAATACAAGTACTATTGTTTTTCTATTCAACTAACGCCTACTTCTTCTCTAAGATATTCACTCGCACTTCAACCTGATGGATGTGATGACACTCATCATCATTCTCACTTATGAATGCGTGCCTGACAACCACTTTCGTTCTATCTGCAATAGCTTGAGTGTGTATCTCTTGGCCTCCTAGTTCATGACGCATGATTGCCTCTCCTGACAACAGAGTATTTCATTCCGTGAGATAACTGTCTTCGTGGTATAGGCTAGAACTATTGGCAGCATTTCTGAGATTTGAAAAGTCTAAACCTTGTCTGTGGTATTCCGAGTAGGATCTGGGAAGGGATGACTGTGACGAGCTTCAAACCTGCGAATGTGGGGGCACAAGTGACAGTGTGCAAAAGGGCAATGGTCCTATTCCGACGCTAGCGGGAACCGACAGATGATTAGCCGTGCGGTGACAGCGCATATGGATTTGTTTTCATCCGAGAGGATCATATAGCTTGCCATGGAAGGAGGTAACGTATGGTTGGAAGAGAGCAATAGGAAAGCAGAAGTTCAGAAGCAACAAAGCATCTCCAAACGCTTATCTAAAATTCCCACCAATGAATTACATAAGTAACTTTATCTTATTTTATATTTTATTTATATTTTAATTATCAAAACTTCATAACCATTTGAATCTGCCTGGCTGAGAATTACAAAGATGACCATAGCTTGCTTCAAGCCGACAATCTCTGTGGGATCGACCCTTACTCACGTAAGGTTTATTACTTAGACGACCCAGTGCACTTGCTGGTTAGTTGTGCGGAGTTGTGAAAAAGAGTTGAGATTAAGATCGTGTATACCAAGTTTTGGGCGCAATTGTTAGAGATCACATTTTCGTGCACCACTATAACTGCTGATGATGCTATGCAATTAGACGCCCTGATCCAAGGTCAGTGTTGTATCAAAAATCGATTTCTAACTGTACTGTATGATTCGGGTGCATCGCATTTCTCTATTTCTTTAAGTGTTGCTCGTAATTTGGGACTAGATTTCTATGAATTGAACTTTGATCTAATTGTCCATACACCTGCATCCCAAAATGCTTTGACCAGTTTAGTGTGCCTACAAGTACCATTTGCTATTAGGAATAGGACTTTTATACATGATCTAATCTGTTTGCCTCTACGTGGTTTAGAAGTTATTCTAGGATTAGATTGGTTATCTAAGTATCATGTTTTCCTTGATTGCTATGAAAGAACTACTGTTATTCCATCTGATACTTTAGATATTAAACCATTTATGCCTTATACTTTATATCTGAATTCCATAAGAGTTACCTTAGATAGGAGGGATTGTGAAGGGTACGTTCTGTTAGCGGCTAGCCCAAATGACAGTAAAATAAGCATAGAATGAATCAGAGTGGTGAAGGAATTTCCTACTGTTATCCCGGACGATATACCTGAGTTTTCTCCTCAGTGAGAGATAAAATTCAGCATTGAACTAGTACCTGGAACCGGACCGATTTCCATAGCACCGTACCGGATGTCACCATTAGAACCTACAGAGTTGAAGAAGTAATTGGATGAGTTACTTAGAAAGAAATTTATTTGTCCCAGTGCATCAGCTTGGGGAGCTCCAGTATTGCTAGTAAAGAAGAAGGATGGTGGAATGCGACTTTGCGTAGATTACCGACAGCTAAATAAAGTCACTATCAAGAACAAGTATCCACTTCGACGGATAGATAATTTGATGGATAATTTGAAAAGTGCAACTGTGTTCTCGAAGATTGATTTGTGATCGTGCTATCACCATATTCGAGTGAAAGAATCAGATATACCGAAAACTGCATTTAGAACTCGAGATGGTCACTATGAGTATATGGTTATGTCGTTTGGACTAACTAATGCTCCTGCGATTTTCATGGATTACATGAATTGTATTTTCCGTCCGTACCTTGATCAATTTGTAGTAGTTTTCATAGATGATATTCTCATCTATTCGAAGATATAAAGAGAGCATGAAGAGCATCTAAGGACTGTATTGCAGATACTGAGGACTCGGAAGTTATATGCTAAACTATCAAAGTGCGAATTCTGGACAGAGAAGGTGGATGGAATTTTTGAAGGAGTATGATTTCAAGTTAAGTTATCACCCAGAGAAAGCAAACGTGGTGGCAGACGCTTTAAGCAGGAAGGATTTGAGTATCTCCTGGATGATGATAAAGGAAGAAAAGTTACTCGCGAAATTTGAGGACCTTAAGTTGGCTATGACTGAGATGTCAAGTGGAGTCCGTTTGGCCCAATTGCGTATAACACCAGATTTTAAGATTAGTGTTTAGCAAGCACAAGCACAGGACTCAGAAATGATGAGGATGCTGAAACAGATGAACGCAGAGGAACCAGAAGCTGTAAGACAAGATTGTAGCGGTCTCTGGAGATACAAGAACGGAATTTGTGTGCCTAGCTCTGGAGATTTGCGACAAAGGATTCTTGCAGAAGCCCATCAAAGTAGATTTTCTATGCATCCTGGAGTGACAAAGATGTATTAAAATTTGAAACAAATATTCTGGTGGCCGGGCTTAAAAAAAGAGGTAGCTGATTATGTCTCAAAATGTTTAACCTGCCAGAAAGTGTAGGTGGAACACCAGAAACCATCAGGAACCTTACAACCCTTAGAAATACTAGAATGGAAATGGGAGCAGATCACCATGGATTTTGCCACGGGATTGCCAAGGACATCAATAGGACACGATGCCATCTGGGTAATTGTGGACAGGTTAACAAAGTCAGCGCACTTCCTTCCGATTCGAGTTGACTATACTTTAGAAAGGCTAGCACAGATATATATTCAAGAAATCGTACGATTGCATGGGATACCTTCGTCAATTGTTTCAGATCGAGATCCGAGGGTTACCTCTAGATTCTGGGTAGCTTTTCAAAAAGCATTGGGGACAGAATTGCACATGAGTACAACATACCATCCTCAGACAGACGGACAATCTGAGCGGACAATCCAGACATTAGAAGACATGCTAAGATCTTATGTGATGGGATAACCAAGGCAGTTGGGATAAATATTTGCCATCGATCGAGTTCTTCTACAATAACATTTACCAACAAAGTACTGGGATAGCGCCATATGAAGTTCTCTACGGGAGGAGATGTCAGACACCATTGTGTTGGAATGACGATGGAAATGCTAGTGTTTTGGGTCCAGACTTGGTACAAGAAATTATTGAGAGGGTAAATGGGATTCGTCAGAAGATCCAAACAGCACAAAGCCGTCAAAAGAGCTATGCCGATAATAGACGTACACCTTTAGAGTTTAGTGAGAGAGACCATGTCTTTCTAAAAGTAACCCCGACTACTGGAATAGATAGAGCTCTTAAGATTGAAAAGCTTAACCCTCGATACATAGGACCTTTCCAAATACTTAAAAGAGTCGGTCCAGTAGCTTATCAAGTAGCCCTTCCTCCAAACCTGTTAAACCTTCATCATGTTTTTCATATCTCACAACTTAAGAAATATATTCCCAACGAGAGTCACGTTTTACAACCAGAGACAGTACAGTTACGAAATGATTTGACATATCAAGCATCACCAGTTAAGATCATAAAATGAAGTGATAAGCAACTAAGAGGCAAGACTGTTCGTTTAGTCAAAGTTGTTTGGGGACAAAGAGGAGAAGAAGAGCGCACTTGGGAATTGGAAGATAAGATGAGAGCTAATTACCCGCATCTGTTCTCAGGTAACTGAAATTTTGAGGGCAAAATTTTCTTTTTGGAGGGTAGAATGTAACAACCCCGATTTTTGAGTACGCGAGATTTTTTCTAAAAGTACGGATTTCTCTGGAAGATCAGTAAGGCGAGAACCTCTGCTAGAACATTGATGAGCGGATAATTTATACGCTTTTTGGCATTGTTTCTAGTATGTTTTTAGTAGAATCTAGTTACTTTTAGGGATGTTTTCATTAGTTTTTATGTTAAATTCACATTAATGGACTTTACTATGAGTTTGTGTGTTTTTCTGTGATTTCATGTATTTTCTGGCTGAAATTGAGGGACTTGAGCAAAAATCAGATTCAGAGGTTGAAGAAGGACTGCTGATGCTATTGGATTCTGACCTCCCTGCACTCAAAGTGGATTTTCTGGAGCTACAAAACTCAAAATGGCGCGCTTCCAATTGCGTTGGAAAGTAGACATCCAGGGCTTTCCAGAAATATATATAATAGTCCACACTTTAGCCGAGTTTAGACGACGTAAAAGGGCGTTAAACGCCAGTTCTACGCTGCTGTCTGGAGTTAAACGCCAGAAACACGTCACAAGCCAGAGTTGAACGCCAGAAATACGTTACAAACTGGCGTTCAACTCCAAGATTGACCTCTACACGTGTAACATTCAAGCTCAGCCCAAGCACACACCAAGTGGGCCCCGGAAGTTGAATTATGCATCAATTACTTACTTCTGTAAACCCTAGTAACTAGTTTAGTATAAATAGGACTTTTTACTATTGTATTAGACATCTTTGATCAGTTTTATGCTATCTTAGACTTTCATGGGGGCTGGCCATTCGGCCATGCCTGGACCATTAGAACTTATGTATTTTCATACGGTAGATTTTCTGCACTCCATAGATTAAGGTGTGGAGCTCTGCTGTTCCTCAAAGATTAATGCAAAGTACTACTGTTTTTCTATTCAATTCAACTTATTCCGCTTCTAAGATATTCATTCGCACTTCAACCTAAATGTGATGAACGTGACAATCATCATCATTCCCCCACGAACGCGTGCCTGACAACCACTTCCGTTCCATCTTGGATTGAATGAGTATCTCTTGGATCTCTTAATCAGAATCTTCGTGGTATAAGCTAGATTGATGGCGGCATTCATGAGAGTCCGGAAAGTCTAAACCTTGTCTGTGGTATTTTGAGTAGGACTCTGGGATTGAATGACTGTGACGAACTTCAAACTCGCGAGTGCTGGGCATAGTGACAGACGCAAAAGGAGGGTGAAACAACTGACGGTTCATCTTGTTGCTCAAATTAGGTAATTTTCTTTTTGTTTTATTTTCAAAAATTTTTCAAAAACCTTTCAAAAATTTCTCATCTGTTTTCGAAAAAAAAAATGTTTTCAAAAAAATATATTTTTCTTCAGAATTTTTAAGAATGAATTCTAGAGTTTCATGAAGCATGTTGAAGCCTGGCTGGCTGTAAAGCCATGTCTAATTCTTTTGGATAGGGGCTTCCAACATCAGCATTGAGGCAAGTTAATTGGAATGTCAGCCGTGGCATGTCTGAGTTACATACTAAAGCTTGGCTGGCTATTAAGCCATGCCTAACCCTCGGATTGGAGCTTTAGACTAAGAATACAAGATTCCTGGAATTCATATTAAAAAATTTTGAAATCCTTATTTTCTTTTTCCTATATGTTTTTTCGAAAAAAATATACAAAAATCCAAAAAAATAAAAAAATCATAAAAATAAAAAATATTTCATGTTTCTTGTTTGAGTCTTGAGTCAAGTTGAAAGTTTGGTATCAATTGCATATTCATCTTGCATTTTTCAAAAAATTCATGCATTCATAATGTTCTTCATGATCTTCAAGTTGTTCTTGGTAAGTCTTCTTGTTTGATCTTAATGTTTTCATGTTTTGTGTCTTTTCTTGTTTTTCATATACATTCTTGCANATCAAGAATTTTAAAAATATTTTTCAAAAATATTTTTCTTATCTTTATCTCCTAATTTTCGAAAATAACATCATCAATTAATGTTTTGATTCAAAAATTTCAAGTTTGTTACTTGCTTGTTAAGAAAGATTCAAACTTTGAGTTCTAGAATCATATCTTGTGATTTCTTGTGAATCAAGTCATTAATTGTGATTTTGAAAATCAAATCTTTTTCAAAACTAATTTCAATCATATCTTTTCAAAAATATCTCTTTATCTTATCTTTTTCAAAATTTGATTTTAAAATATCTTTTCTAACTTCTTATCTTCTTATCTTTTCAAAATTGATTTTCAAATTTGTTTCAACTAACTAACTAACTTTTTGTTTGTTTCTTATCTTTTTCAAAACTACCTAACTAACTCCCTCTCTCTCTAATTTTCGAAAATATCTTCCCTCTTTTTCAAAATTTCTTTCTAATTAACTAATTATTCTAATTTTTTATTTTAATTCTCGAAAATCACTAACTCTTTTTCAAAAATTATTTTCGAAAATTCTCTCTCTCTTATCTCATTCTATTTATTTATTCATCTACTAACACTTCATCTCACCCAAATTCGAACCCCCTCTTCCATCTGTGTTTGAATTTTTTCTTCTTCTTTTCTTCTATTCACACAGGGACCTCTATACTGTGGTAAAAATGACCCCTATTATTATTATTTTTCTGTCCCTCTTTTTCATATGAGAAGGAGCAAGGACAAGAACATTCTTGTTGAAGCAGATCCAGAACCTGAAAGGACTCTGAAGAGGAAACTAAGAGAAGCTAAATTACAACAATCCAGCAAGCACCTTTCAGAAATTTTCGAACAGGAAGAGGAAATGGCAGCCAAAAATAATAATAATGCAAGGAGGATGCTTAGTGACTTTATTGTACCTAATTCCAATTTACATGGAAGAAGCATCTCCATCCCTGCCATTGGAGCAAACAATTTTGAGCTTAAACCTCAATTAGTTTCTCTGATGCAGCAGAACTGCAAGTTTCATGGACTTCCATCTGAAGATCCTTTTCAGTTCTTAACTGAATTCTTGCAGATATGTGATACTGTTAAGACTAATAAAGTAGATCCTGAAGTCTACAGGCTCATGCTTTTCCCTTTTGCTGTAAGAGACAGAGCTAGAGTATGGTTGGACTCTCAACCTAAGGACAGCCTGAACTCTTGGGATAAGCTGGTCAAGGCTTTCTTAGCCAAGTTCTTTCCTCCTCCAAAGCTGAGTAAGCTTAGAGTGGATGTTCAGACCTTCAGACAGAAAGAAGGTGAATCCCTCTATGAAGCTTGGGAGAGATACAAAGGACTGACCAAAAAATGTCCTTCTGACATGCTTTCAGAATGGACCATCCTGGATATATTCTATGAAAAGGCTCTGTGTGACCTTGGTTCAGGGGTAAACCTCATGCCCCTCTCTGTAATATAGAAACTGGGAATCTTTGGGGTGCAAGCTACTAAAATCTCATTAGAGATGGCAGACAATTCAAGAAAACAGGCTTATGGACAAGTAGAGGATGTGTTAGTAAAGGTTGAAGGCCTTTACATCCCTGCTGATTTCATAATCCTTGATACTAGGAAGGATGAGGATGAATCCATCATCCTTGGAAGACCTTTCCTAGCCACAGCAAGAGCTGTGATTGATGTTGACAGAGGTGAATTAGTCCTTCAATTGAATGAAGACTCCCTTGTGTTTACAACTCAAGGTTACCCTTCTGTAAACATGGAAAAGAGGCACAGTAAGCTTCTCTCAAAACAGAGTCAACCAAAGCCCCTACAGTCAAACTCTAAGTTTAGTGTTGGGAGGCCACAACCAAACTCTAAGTTTGGTGTTGGGAAGTCTCAACAATACTCTGAACATCTGTGAGGCTCCATGAGAGCCCACTGTCAAGCTATTGACATTAAAGAAGCGCTTGTTGGGAGGCAACCCAATTTTTATTTATCTAATTTTATTTTTCTTGTTCTTTCATGTTTTATTAGGTTCATGATCATGTGGAGTCATAAAATAAATATAAAAATTGAAAACGGAATCAAAAACAGCAGAAGAAAAATCACACCCTGGAGGAAGACCTTACTGGCGTTTAAACGCCAGTAAGAAGCATCTGGCTGGCGTTCAACACCAGAACAGAGCATGGTTCTGGCGCTGAACACCCGAAATGGGTAGCATCTGGGTGTTTGAACGCCAGAATTGCACCCTGGAGAAGAGCTGGCACTGAACGCCCAGAACAAGCATGGTTCTAGCGTTCAACGCCAGAAATGGGCAACAAATGGGCGTTCAACGCCCAGAACAAGCACCAATCTGGCGCTGAACGCCCAGAGTTGTGTGCAAGGGCATTTTGCATGCATAATTTGGTGCAAGGTTGTAAATCCTTGAACACCTCAGGATCTGTGGACCCCACAGGATCCCCACCTACCTCCACTCACTTCTTCTCACCCCTCTTTCACACAATCCCATAAACACTCTTCCCCAAAACTCTTCACCAATCACCTCAATCTCTCTTCCCTATCACCACTTCACCACTCACATCCATCCACTCTTCCCCATAAACCTACCTCATAAACCCCACCTACCTTCAAAATTCAAAATCAATTTCCCACCCAAAACCCACCCTTATGGCCGAACCTTACCCCCCTCCCTTCCCTATATAAAGCCCTCCATTCTTCTTCATTTTCACACAACACAACCCTCTCTTCCCCTTCTTGGCCGAATACACCCCTCCCCCCTCTCCTCCATATTTTCTTCTTCTTCTTCATCTATTCTTTCTTCTCTTACTCGAGGGCAAGCAATATTCTAAGTTTGGTGTGGTAAAAGCATAAGCTTTTTGTTTTTCCATTACCATTGATGGCATCCAAGACCGGAGAATCCTCTAGAAAAGGGAAAGGGAAGACAAAAGCTTCCACCTCCTAGCATCATGATTGGAGAAGAAGTAGAAGTTCATGAAGTCAACTCCCTTGAACTCTACAAAATAGCCGAAAAGCCCTCTCCTGGGGCAAGGCTAGCTTTTCCTCATCTTATTTGCCATCTATGNNNTCCGGAGATCCGACATGAAATTCAAAGAAGAGGTTGGGAAGTTCTAACAAATCCCATCCAACAAGTCGGCATCCTAATGGTTCAAGAGTTCTATGGTTCTAGCCAGATCACTAGGAACCATGATCAAAGTAAGAACCCAAACCCAAAGAATTATATTACAATGGTTCGGGGGAAATACTTAGATTTTAGATTTTAGAATGTGAGGTTGGCGTTTAACTTGCCTATGATGCAAGGAGATGCACGCCCCTACACTAGAAGGGTCAACTTTAATCAAAG
>NC_029793.2:74128252-74128854 GCF_000816755.2 Arachis ipaensis | reverse complement strand
GAAGCAAGAAAAAGCAGTGAATACAAAGCTTGCAGAAAAAAAATAGCGAAAAAAATAGAAAGAAAAAAAAAACAAAAGAAAAAGCAAGCAGAAAAAGCCAAAAGCTCTTAAAACCAAGAGGGAAGAGCAAAAAGCCAATAACCCTTAAAACCAAAAGGCAAGGGTAAATAAAAAGGATCCCAAGGCTTTGAGCATCAGTGGATAGGAGGGACTAAAGGAATAAAATCCTGGCCTAAGCGGCTAAACCAAGCTGTCCCTAACCATGTGCTTGTGGCGTGAAGGTGTCAAGTGAAAACTTGAGACTGAGCGGTTAAAGTCAAGGTCCAAAGCAAAAGAAGAGTGTGCTTAAGAACCCTGGATACCTCTAATTGGGGACTTTAGCAAAGCTGAGTCACAATCTGAAAAGGTTCACCCAATTATGTGTCTGTGGCATTTATGTATCCAGTGTTAATACTGGAAAAACAAAGTGCTTAGGGCCACGGCCAAGACTCATAAAATAGCTGTGTTCAAGAGTCATCATACTGAACTAGGAGAATCAATAACAATATCTGAACT
Organism: Arachis ipaensis; assembly: GCF_000816755.2. NCBI lineage: Eukaryota > Viridiplantae > Streptophyta > Magnoliopsida > Fabales > Fabaceae > Arachis > Arachis ipaensis. Next base: position 74,128,299 of record NC_029793.2, on the reverse strand, counting down.
CTGAGTTCCTATAGATGCCAATCATTCTGAACATCAATGGATAAAGT
>NC_029793.2:74102322-74128130 GCF_000816755.2 Arachis ipaensis | reverse complement strand
GATTTTCTGGAGCTACAGAACTCAAAATGGCGTGCTTCCAATTGCGTTGGAAAGTAGACATCCAGGGCTTTCCATCAATATATAATGGTTTATACTTTGGTCGAGTTTAGATGACGTAAAAGGGCGTTTAACGCCAGTTCTACGCTGCTGTCTGGAGTTAAACGCCAGAAACACGTCACAAGCCAGAGTTGAACGCCAGAAATACATTACAAACTGGCGTTCAACTCCAAGATTGACCTCTACACGTGTAACATTCATGCTCAGCCCAAGCACACACCAAGTGGGCCCCGAAAGTGGAATTATGCATTAATTACTTACTTCTGTAAACCCTAGTAACTAGTTTAGTATAAATAGGACTTTTTACTATTGTATTAGACATCTTTGATCAGTTTTATGCTATCTTAGACTTTCATGGGGGTTGGCCATTCGGCCATGCCTGGACCATTATCACTTATGTATTTTCATACGGTAGAGTTTCTGCACTCCATAGATTAAGGTGTGGAGCTCTGAAAAACGATTTATTAAGATGTGCGTACAGAGTTTTTGGCGCCGTTGCCTGAGATCACAATTTCGTGCACCAAACATCAAGCATCTCAATCCCCATTACCATTATGTCATCTTTAAGCTAGAACCTTTTTGAGGAAAGCTCGATAACGCAGTCACGAAGAACCTAGTTTTTGAACCATATCGGTTAGGAGTTTTGATTCTATTTTTCGTAAATAGTCTCAGTTTAATGAACCGGACTCGATTCATGAGAGAAAAGATATAATAGGATAATATTATCATTATATTAGTATTAGAAGCTTCTTGAATGATATTATAAGGTTACCTGGTCAGTTTTAGTTAAAAACAGAAAATCGGTTTAACCGGGTTCACAGTTTACTGGTGCAGCTTAGCACCAGCACTCTCTGATGACTTTAGCAATGCTAAAGCCTCATTATACATGTTTTACTCTCATAATAAATATGTTACTAGTTTCATTTATGCTAGTAGCTCAGAAAATAATTTTTAGAGATGTTTTTACAAGTGTTCCGATACATTTAGTTTTAGTAGTTATACACCTGAGATACTTTAATATTATTTTAACCCACCTCCAAGCCAACCAATCACAACTCACCCTACACCCTCAAAACCCCCAAGGCTGCCTCATGTTCTCATTGTGGCCGAAAATCATCAAGAGAAAAAGGAGAGAAAAGTTCTTAGTTCCAAATCTTCAAAGCTTAATTTTTGTTGAATTAAAGCTCCAATCAAAATTCCAACCCAACCAAAATGATCCTCTCTTCTTTCTCTTCATGATCATATGACTTATCAAGGCTGGAATCAAGGTGAGTTGGCTGCACCATCTCCCTTTTGATTCGGTTTCAAGGAAACATGCTTAAAAATGTGTTTTCTTGATATTCTTCCTTAGGAATCATGCTTAACTTGACTTGAGGGCCAAGAAACATGAATTTTCAGCAAGTCTAAGGTTAGAAATCACTTCCTAACAAGCTGACTGAGATTTGGTTAGTTGAGAGTTTTTGGATTTAAAGTTGTTCTTGATGTGATTTAGGAGGAAAAAGTGCTTAAGGACCACCTGAAAGTCTAACCGAATTAGGAGCAGTGAAACCAGGTAGGGTTTTGTAAAATTAATCTTGATTGATTGTGTTTGAGTTGTGTAATTATGATATGGTTTGGTTATGCTTGAAATTGATTGTTTATATGAGTGGTTCATTTTGGTGAAAATTTGATGAAATTTGATGAAATTCAAGCTTTGATTTTATGTTCTTGTGGCTGCTGGAAAAATGAACCCTAATCCCTAAATTGGGGTTCAATTTGTGTTAAAATCATTTAGAAAAGATGGGGTTTTAGTGGCTGCTAATTTATTTTGAATTATGGTAAAAATCGGTTGCTGAAAAGACTGAAAAATGGGTAAAAACAGATAAAGAATCTGAAGAATTTACGAAGAACACGAAAAACACTTTGAGTGTGACGAAGAACAATGAAGAACAGGCTTTAGATATTTAAAAGGGCAAGGAAATAAAATTTTTGGTGTTTAAAGGGTTATTTGGTAATCTCTGAATGTTAGGGTGGTTAAAGTAGAAATATTAAAAGATACGGGTGGTAAAAAGTGAATTTTAAAGGTTAAAAAGGGGTAATTTTCAAAAATATATTAATAAAATAATAAATAATAATAAAATATTAAATAATAATATTTAATTAAAAATAATATTTTAATAAAAATAATAAAATAATGTGGAAAAGGCAGTTTTCTGTAAAAGCTTTAGAAAGACAACTTTAAGCGCAGAATCTCATAATTTCCTTCATGAAACACTTAGGGAGTGGTAAGAAAATATTAGTGAGGCAAAGATAAAAGAAAGATAAAAGCTAAAGAAAAGATAAAAACCAAAGAAAAGTCTGTAAAGTTTTAACAATAGAAAAACAGACAGAGACTAGCGAACGAACTAGGGCAACATAGTTAGTCCTTAAGTTGCGACTAGGGTTAGGTATTATATGAAAAGTTAAACTGTTTTAGTATAGACTTAATGAACCTATACTTGGGACAGGCTAACTATTCATACCGAAATTTACATAAGCTTTAAATACATACGTTAAACAGAGAAATCAGAGCAAAGTAAAGAGACAAAGAGAAAAGAGTAGTATTATAAAAAATAGAGGATCTGTTGAAGGGTCATTTGTTGCTTGAAGCAACCCAAGAAATGCTTGTTTGTTCATTTGTTGCATTAAGGCAACTCCAGAGTTATTTGTTTGTTCATCTGCTGCATTGAGGTAGTCAGATAAATAGTGGTACTACCATAGAACGTTTTCCAGTGCTACACAGCTATTGAGAGCTATACCTACAACTGATAACCTGGGATCACTTGCAGAGGATATTATTTCATAAACGGCTGGCATGCCACCATCTGTAAGGTAGAGTTTGCTTACAGAGGATATGACGCATACGTCAGTTAATGAGAACTGTATCTATGCTGACTAGAAAACCATACCCGCTTCAGCTGCTTCGGGTTACGTCGGGAGCGGGTAAAAACTGACAAATGAACTCATTACCTGCACTAGGGCTAGACATGCATCATACTTGGTTGTGCATTTCCTCTGTTATGATTATTGTATGAATGTATGCTTTCCTTGTTTGTATTCTATTCTCTGTGTTTGTGTTATTTTCTTGTATCCTTATGTTTGTGGTATGCTATTTATTTTCTCTATCTTCTCTATTTATCTGCTAAACAACATAAAATTAATGAACTTAACTAATAACCCCGGCCCTACTAAGAACTCCCCAGTTCTTACCCCTTCTCTCTCCTTTCCCCCTTCAGATAGAAGCATGAGTAACCTTCTGTAGTTCGCTGACGATCGTTCCCAAAAAGGATTCCGCTCTAGGTAGTCTTCTGAGTCTAGGGTGAATCTCGTTCTCTATTTATATGTATATACTGTGAGACCAGCCAATGTTTGCACCCTGTTTGTACGTGAACTTTAACCAAAATCCTGTGTACGATACTCCTGTTATGTGGCTACTTGATGAGGTACCAGAGAGACATCATATGGCAATTTCTGATCGTGTAACAAGTGATGTTCTACCTTTTAATGAAGTTCCACCTGACTTGAGTTTTGAATACTTAGAGCGTACTTTCCCTCGCTTTAGTAGTTTAGAGGGACTAGGTGAGTATAGAGTCTAGGCTAGTCTGGGTGCCAACTTAGGGACTTCTTGAACTGGTCAGTGCCTGGGATGTCATATGTATATATATGTATATAGTTATTATCTAGCTATATTTAAGGGGTGTTCTAACTAAAGTTTATACTCTAATAAAGGCAGAATCACCGAATGTTGTCAACTACATGTGATGTATTTATGTGTGGTTGTTTATAACTGTTTTATCTCTTATTATTTGTGAATTGATTATAAATGATTCTGTTTATTAGTCCAAATGTTTTAAAAACAAGTACCTCGCAAACTAACTACGCTTTTAACAACGAATCAGGCTTATATAATAAATAATAGATAATAATTAGGATGACAAATTGGTAGTACTCGGTTTCTGGTATTTCCTAGGCGTACTGAAAATTGGGTCGTTACAATTTGGTATCAGAGCAGTTTGTTCCTAGTAGAGCCTGGGGAGTGGATTGACCGTGCTTTATTGCATACTCTGTTGTGTGTCTCATGCTTATAGGATATCTATGTGATATCAGTTGTATGATTGTCGCTGTGTAACCATTTTAGAGACTATTCACATTCTACCTGAAACGTTAAGACTGATCACCTTGATATTGAATGTGGGATGTGAACAGGACTCTGATGGATGCACGGAGACAAAGATGTGGTATGCGACGGGAGAGTTTGGGAGATATCCCTATGAGAAGCGCAGAGGCTTTTATAGCTGCGACTCATGCCATGGCTGATGCTATGCGTGATACGACAAATGCGATTACCCGGGTAGTTAATCGTTTAAGGGAAAAGAACGATGAGCGTAGTAGTGAGTGCAATAACGAGCATGGAGGGAATAGTAACATAGATGCACTGAATAATGGGAGACCTATGACCTTGGTTACTTCTCAGGAGATTTTAATATGCTTAAAGTGCAGAAAGAATCATGGCAACAGGCCCTGTTCGCTTGGTACTGGCAAATGCTATTGTTGTAACAATATTGGGCATAAGGCAAAAAATTGTCGAACGGTAATGAAGGGAAAATCAAAGTTGGATAACCAGAACCTGTTGAAATGGGACTGTGAGATGCAGATGGCAGCGGTAACAATTGGTCATCAGAATTTACCACCAAGGAATTCTAGCAATCATCAGTCCGCTGGTCGAAGGGTGCATTTTAAGGTGCATGGTGTACCACAGCAAAGAAACCCACATGTTGGTAACATTCTTGCTCACCCAACGTGTGGAAATGGATGTAGAATGAGGCAGAATAAGGGTAAGCAACCCCAACAGACACAAGCAACTTCTACTTGTAGACGCTATGGAAAAGATCAAGGTAATAGACCTTGCCTATATGGGACAAATGCTTGCTTTATTTGTGAGAAACTTGGACATATGGCTAGGAACTGTAAGAAGAGAATGATCTAACAGCTAACTAGAACCCAACAACAAGATCGAATGCTTGCTATATGATGAGCGGATAATTTATACCCTTTTTGGCATTGTTTTTTACATAGTTTTTAGTATGATTTAGTTACTTTTTTATTATATTTTTATTAGTTTTTATTCAAAAATCATATTTCTGGACTTTACTATGAGTTTGTGTATTTTTCTGTAATTTCAGGTATTTTCTGGCTGAAATTGAGGGACCTGAGCAAAAATCTGATTCAGAGGCTGAAAAAAGGACTGCGGATGCTATTGGATTCTGACCTCCCTGCACTCGAAGCGGATTTTTTGGAGCTACCGAAACCCAATTGGGGCGCTATTAATTGCGTTGGAAAGTAGACATTCTGGGCTTTCCAGCAATATATAACAGTCTATACTTTTCCCGAGATTTGATGGCCCAAACTGGCATCCAAAGTCAGCCTAAAACATCTTGGTGTAAAACGCCCAAACTGGCACCAGAATTGGAGTTAAACGCCCAAACTGGCACCAAAGCTGGCGTTTAACTCTAGGAACAGCCTAAGCACAAAAAAGCTTCAATGCTCATCCCAAGCACACACCAAGTGGGCCCCGGAAGTGGATTTCTGCACTATCTGCACTTAGTTATTCATTTTCTGTAACCCTAGGTTACTAGTTTAGTATAAAAACTACTTTTAGAGATTTATTTGAAAGTTTTTTTTATCAGTTTTTGATCTTTGGAACTTGTATGTTCACGTTTGGAGGCTGGCCTCACGGCCATGCCTAGACCTTTTTCACTTATGTATTTTCTACGGTGGAGTTTCTACACCCCATAGATTAAGGTGTAGAGCTCTGCTGTTCTTCATGAATTAATACAAGTACTATTGTTTTTCTATTCAACTCACGCCTACTTCTTCTCTAAGATATTCACTTGCACTTCAACCTGATGAATGTGATGACTCGTGACACTCATCATCATTCTTACTTATAAACGCGTGCCTGACAACCACTTCCATTCTATCTGCAATAGCTTGAGTGTGTATCTCTTGGCCTCCTGGTTCACGACGCATGATTGCCTCTCCTGACAACAGAGTATTTCATTCCGTGAGATCAGAGTCTTTGTGGTATATGCTAGAACCATTGGCAGCATTCCTGAGATCCGGAAAGTCTAAACCTTGTCTGTGGTATTCCGAGTAGGATCTGGGAAGGGATGATTGTGACGAGCTTCAAACCTGTGAATGTGGGGCACAAGCGACAGTATGCAAAAGGACAATGGTCCTATTCCGACGCTAGCGGGAATAGACAGATGATTAGCCGTGCGGTGACAGCGCATATGGATTTGTTTTCATCCGAGAGGATCATACAGCTTGTCATGGAAGGAGGTAACGCATGGTTGGAAGAGAGCAATAGGAAAGCAGAAGTTCAGAAGCAACAAAGCATCACCAGACGCTTATCTGAAATTCCCACCAATGAATTACATAAGTAACTTTATCTTATTTTATATTTTATTTATATTTTAATTATCAAAACTTCATAACCATTTGAATCTGCCTGATTGAGAATTACAAAGATGACCGTAGCTTGCTTCAAGCCGACAATCTCTGTGTGATCGAACCTTACTCACGTAAGGTTTATTACTTGGACGACGCAGTGCACTTTCTGGTTAGTTGTGCGGAGTTGTGAAAAAGAGTTGAGATTAAGATCGTGCGTACCAAGTTTTGGACGCCATTGTCAGAGATCACAATTTCGTGCACCAAGTTTTTGGCGCCATTGCCGGGGATTGTTCGAGTTTGGACAACTGACGGTTCATCTTGTTGCTCAAATTAGGTAATTTTATTTTATGTTTAAGCATTTTATTTTTAATTTTATTTTCAAAAAAAATTCAATATATATATATTTGTTCTTCAGAATTTTTAGGAATGAATTCTAGAGTTTTATCATGATCTGTTGAAGCCTGGCTGGCTATCAAGCCATGTCTAAATTCTTTTGGACCGAGGCTTCCACTTATCATTACAAGAGCCTTTTGATTCCCATCAATTTGGCTGTTGTATGTAATGCCTTGCTGAAGCTTGGCTGGCCATTTGGCCATGTCTAATCTTTTGGACCAAAGCTTTCACATAAAGCTTGGCGAGCCATGTCTAAATTTTTGGACCGAAGCTTTAGACTAACATTGCATGATTCCTGGAATTCTTATTAAAAATTTTGAATTTATTTATTTTCTTCTTCCAAATAATTTTTGAAAAATACAAAAAAATTTAATAAAACCATAAAAACCAAAAATTTTGTGTTTCTTGTTTGAGTCTTGTGTCAAATTTTAAGTTTGGTGTCAATTGCATCTTTTCAATCTTTCTTTAAATTTTCAAAAAATTCATGCATGTGTTCTTCATGATCTTCAAGTTGTTCTTGATGATTGTCTTTGTTTGATCTTGTGTTTTTCTTGCTTTGCGTCTTTTCTTGTTTTTCATATGCATTCTTGAATTATTAGTGTCTGTAGATTAAAAATTTTTAAGTTTGATGTCTTGCATGTCTTTCTTTTCTTAAAAATTTTCAAAAATATGTTCTGGATGTTCATCATGATCTTCAAAGTGTTCTTGGTGTTCATCTTGACATTCAAAGTGTTCTTGCATGCATTACTTGTTTTTATTTTAATTTCTTATGTTTTGCATCATTTAGTTGTTTTTCTCTCTCCTCATTAAACATTCAAAAAAAATAATATCTTTCCCTTATTTTGCTCATAATTTTCGAAATTTTGGGTTGACTTGGTCAAAAAATTTAAAATTTAGCTGTTTCTTGTTAGTCAAGTGAAAATTTCAATTTAAAAATTCTATCTTTTCAAATCTTTTTCAAAATCAAATCTTTTTCATTTTTCTTCCATGTTTTTTGAAAATTTTAAAATTAATTTTCAAAATCTTTTTCTTAATTTTATTTCATAATTTTTGAAATTATTGCTAACATTTAATGCTTTGATTCAAAAATTTCAAGTTTGTTACTTTCCTGTTAAGAAAAGTTCAATCTTTAAATTCTAGAATCATATCTTTTAGTTTCTTGTTAGTCAAGTAATCAGCTTTAATTTCAAAAATCAAATATTTTTAATTTCCTTCTCAAATCTTTTTCAAAACAAATTTCAATCATATCTTTCAATCATATCTTTTTCAAAACTTAATTTCAAAATCTTTTTCTAACCTCTCATCTTTTCAAAATTTATTTTCAAATATTTTTCAATTAACTATTTTTTAACTTTTTTGTTTGTTTTACTATTCCTTATCTTTTTCAAAACCACCTAACTATGCTTTCTTGGCCAAATTCTTTCCACCTCAGAAGTTGAGCAAGCTTAGAGTGGAAGTCCAAACCTTCAGACAGAAGGAAGGTGAATCCCTCTATGAAACTTGGGAAAGATACAAGCAATTGATCAGAAGGTGTCCTTCTGACATGTTTTCAGAATGGAGCATCATATGTATATTCTATGATGGTCTGTCTGAATTATCCAAGATGTCATTGGACCACTCTGCTGGAAGATCTCTTCATCTGAGGAAGACGCCTGCAGAAGCCTAGAAACTTATTGAAATGGTAGCAAATAACCAGTTCATGTACACTTCTGAAAGGAATCCTGTGAATAATGGGACAACTCAGAAGAAAGAAGTTCTTGAGATTGATACTCTGAATGCAATATTGGCTCAGAACAAAATATTGACTCAGTAAGTCAATATGATTTCTCAGAGTCTGTCTGGAATGCAAGCTGCAATAGGCAGTACTAAGGAAGCTTCCTCTGAAAAAAAGAAGCCTATGACCCTGAGAATCCTGCAATGGAAGAGGTGAATTACATGGGAGAATCCTATGGAAACACCTATAATCCTTCATGAAGGAATCATCCAAATTTCTCATGGAAGGATCAACAGAAGCCTAATCAAGGCTTTAGCAACAATAATGGTGGGAGAAATAGGTTTGGCAATAGCAAACCTTTTCCATAATCTTCTCAGCAACAGACAGAGAACTCTAAGCAGAGCCACTCTGACTTAGAAAATGTAGTCTCTGATCTATCTAAGACCACTCTCAGTTTTATGACTGAAGCAAGGTCCTCCATTAGAAATTTGGAGGCACAAGTGGGTTAGCTGAGTAAAAGAGTTACTGAACTCCCTCCTAGTACTCTCCCAAGCAATATAGAAGAAAATCCAAAAAGAGAGTGCAAGGCCATAACTATAACCAACTTGGCCAAACCTAGAGAGGAAGAAAAGGCAGTGATTTCCAATGAGGAAGACCTCAATGGACGTCCACTATCCTCCAAGGGGTTCCCTAAAGAGGAACCAAAGGAATCTGAGGCTCATATAGAGACCATAGAGATTCCATTAAACTTACTGTTGCCATTCATGAGCCCTGATGAGTATTCTTCCTTTGAAGAGGATAAAGATATTATTGAAGAGAAAGTTGCTCAATATCTAGGAGCAATCATGAAGCTGAATGCCAAGTTAATTGGTAATGAGACTTGGGAGGATGAACCCCCATTGCTCATCAATGAACTAAATGATCTCGTTCAACTGAAATTATCTCAGAAGAAATAGGATCCTGGAAAGTTCTTAATACCTTGTACCATAGGCACCATGACCTTTGAGAAGGCTCTGTGTGACCTGGGATCAGGGATAAACCTCATGCCCCTCTCTGTAATAGAAAAACTAGGGATCTTTGAGGTGCAAGCTGCAAGAATCTCACTAGAGATGGCAGACAATTCTAGGAAACAGGCTTATGGACTTGTAGAGGATGTCTTGGTGAAGGTTGAAGACCTGTACATCCCTGCTGACTTCATAATCCTAGACACTGGGAAGGTTGAGGATGAATCCATTATCCTTGGAAGACCCTTCCTAGCCACAACAAGAGTTGTGATTGATGTGGACAGAGGAGAGTTAGTCCTTCAATTGAATTAGGACTACCTTGTGTTTAAGGCTCAAGGATCTTCTTCTGTAAACATGGAGAGGAAGCATGAAAAGCTTCTCTCAATATAGAGTCAAACAGAGCCCCTACATTCAACTTCTAAGTTTGGTGTTGAGAGGCCATCATTAAGCTCTGAGTCTTTGTGAAGCTCTCTAAGAGCTTCACTATCAAGCTATTGACATTAAAGAAGCGCTTATTGGGAGGCAACCCAATGTTATTTAATTATATTTATTTGTTTTCCTTTGTTATTTTATGTTTTCCTTAGGTTGATGATCATGTGAAGTCACAAAAATAACTGAAAAATCAAAAAATAGAATGAAAAATAGCATTAAAAATAGTACACCCTGGAGGACAGGCTTACTGCCGTTTAAACGCCAGTAAGGATAGCAGAATGGGTGTTTAATGCCCAGCCTGGCAGCATTCTGGGCGTTAAACGCCAGAATGGGCAGCACTCTGGGCGTTTAACACCAGAAAGGGCTGTCTGGCATCTGGCTGGCGTTTAACGCCAGTAATGGGCAGCAGACTGTTGTTTAACGCCAGGAAAGGTAGCAGAGCTGGCGTTAAATGCTAGAATTGGCACAGAATGGGCGTTTGAATGCCAGAATGGTGTAAGGACTCGAATTCTTTGACACCTCAAGATCTGTGGACCTCACTGGATCCCCACCTACCCCACCTCTTCTTCTCTCCTCTTCACACCTTTCCATAACACTCTTCCCCAAACACCCTTGACCAATCCCATCCAAACCTCTTCCCCAAACACCTCTCACCTATCAAATCCTACTCTCTTCCCCATAACCTCTTCACCACTCACATCCATCCATCATAAAAACCCCACCTACCTCACCATTCAAATTCAAACCATTTCCCTCCTAAACCCACCCACACAACATAAATACCACTCCTCACTACCTTCAAGCCGACAATCTCTGTGGGATCGACTCTTACTCACGTAAGGTTTATTACTTGGACGACCCAGTGCACTTGCTGGTTAGTTGTGCGGAGTTGTGAAAAGGAGTTGAGATTAAGATTGTGCATACCAAGTTTTGGGCGCCATTGTTAGAGATCACAGTTTCGTGCACCACTATAACTGCTGATGATGCTATGCAATCTGACGCCCTGATCCAAGATCAGTGTTATATCAAAAATTGATTTCTAACTGTACTATATGATTCGGGTGCATCACATTCCTCTATTTCTTTAAGTGTTTCTCGTAAGTTAGGACTAGATTTCTTTGAATTGAACTTTGATCTAATTGTCCATACACCTACATCCCAAAATTCTTTGACCAGTTTCGTGTGCCTACAAGTACCATTTGCTATTAGGAATAGGACTTTTATACATGATCTAATCTGTTTGCCTCTATGTGATTTAGAAGTTATTCTAGGATTAGATTGGTTATTTAAGTATCATGTTTTCCTTGATTGCTATGAAAGAACTACTGTTATTCCATCTGATAGTTTAGATATTAAACCATTTATGCCTTATACTTTATATCTGAATTCCATAAGAGTTACCTTAGATGGGAGGGATTGCGAAGGGTACGTTCTGTTAGCGGCTAGCTCAAATGACAGTAAACTAAGCTTAGAACCAATCCGAGTGGTGAAGGAATTTCCTGATGTTTTCCCGGAAGATATACCTGAGTTTCCTCCTCAGCGAGAGATAGAATTCAGCATTGAACTAGTACTTGGAACTGGACCAATTTCCATAGCACCGTACCGGATGTCACCATTGGAACTTGCAGAGTTGAAGAAGAAATTGGATGAGTTACTTGGAAAGAAATTTATTTGTCCCAGTGCATCACCTTGGGGAGCTCCAGTATTGCTAGTAAAGAAGAAGGATGGTGGAATGCGACTTTGCGTAGATTACCGACAGCTAAATAAAGTCACTATCAAGAACAAGTATCCACTTCCACGGATAGATGATTTGATGGATCAGTTGAAAGGTGAAACTGTGTTCTCGAAGATTGATTTGCAATCGGGCTATCACCAGATTCGAGTGAAAGAATCAGATATACCGAAGACTACATTTAGAACTCGAGATGGTCACTATGAGTATATGGTTATGTCGTTTGGACTAACTAATGCTCCTGTGATTTTCATGGATTACATGAATCGTATTTTCCGTCCGTACCTTGATCAGTTTGTAGTAGTTTTCATAGACGATATTCTCATCTATTCGAAGACAGAAAGAGAGCATGAAGAGCATCTAAGAACTGTATTGCAAATACTGAGGACTCGGAAGTTATATGCTAAACTATCAAAGTGTGAATTCTGGACAGCGAAGGTGGATGGAATTTTTGAAGGACTATGATTTCAAGTTAAGTTATCACCCAGGGAAAGCGAACATGGTTGTAGACGCTTTAAGCAGGAAGGATTTGAGTATCTCTTGGATGATGATAAAGGAAGAAAAGCTACTCGCGGAATTTGAGGACCTTAAGTTGGCTATGACTGAGACGTCAAGTGGAGTCCGTTTAGCCCAATTGCGTATAACACCAGATTTTAAGATTAGTGTTCAGCAACCACAAGCACAGGACTCAGAAATGATGACGATGCTGAGGCAGATGAACGCAGAGGAACCAGAAGCTGTAAGACAAGATCGTAGAGGTCTCTGGAGATACAAGAACAGAATTTGTGTCCCTAGCTCTGGAGATTTGCGATAAGGAATTCCTGTAGAAGCCCATCAAAGTAGATTTTCTATGCATCCTGGAGTGACAAAGATGTATCAAAATTTGAAACAAATGTTCTGGTGGCCGGGCTTAAAAAAAGAGGTAGCTGATTATGTCTCAAAATATTTAACCTTCCAGAAAGTGTAGGTGGAACACTAGAAACCGTCAGGAACCTTACAACCCTTAGAAATACCACAATGGAAATTGGAGCAGATCACCATGGATTTTGTCACGGGATTGCCAAGGACCTCAATAGGACGCGATGCCATCTGGGTAATTGTGGACAGGTTAAAAAAAGTCAGCGCACTTCCTTCCGATTCGAGTTGACTATACTTTAGAAAGGCTAGCACGGATATATATTCAAGAAATCGTACGATTGCAAGGGATACCTTCGTCAATTGTTTCAGATCGAGTTCTGAGGTTTACCTCTAGATTCTGGGGAGCTTTTTAAAAAGTATTGGGGAGAGAATTGCACATGAGTACAACATACCATTCTCAGACAGATGGACAATCCAAACATTAGAAGACATGCTAAGATCTTGTGTGATGGGATAACCAAGGCAGTTGGGATAAATATTTGCCGTTGATTGAGTTCGTCTACAATAACATGTACCAACAAAGTACCAGGATGGCACCATATGAAGCTCTCTACGGGAGGAGATGTCAGACACCATTGTGTTGGAATGACGATGGAAATGCTAGTGTTTTAGGTCCAGATTTGGTATAAGAAATTATTGAGAGGGTAAACGGGATTCGTCAGAAGATCCAGACAGCACAAAGCCGTCAAAAGAGCTATGCCGATAATAGACGTAGACCCTTAGAGTTTAGTGAGAGAGACCATGTCTTTCTAAATGTAACCCCGACTACTAGAATAGGTAGAGCTCTTAAGATTGAAAAGCTTAACCCTCGATACATAGGACCTTTCCAAATACTTAAAAGAGTCGGTCCAGTAGCTTATCAAGTAGCCCTTCCTCCAAATTTGTTAAACCTTCATGATGTTTTTCATATCTCACAACTTAAGAAATATATTCCCGACGAGAGTCACGTTTTACAACCAGAGACAGTACAGTTATGAAATAATTTGACATATCAAGCATCACCAGTTAAGATCGTAAAAAGAAGTGATAAGCAACTAAGAGGCAAGACTGTTCGTTTAGTCAAAGTTGTTTGGGGACAAAGAGGAGAAGAAGAGCGCACTTGGAAATTGGAAGATAAGATGAGAGCTAATTACCCACATCTGTTCTTAGGTAACTTAAATTTTGAGGACAAAATTTTCTTTTAGGAGGGTAGAATGTAACAACCCCAGTTTTCGAGTACGCGAGATTGAAGAACTGAAGATTGATGGTTTAGAAGTTATAGTAAACTCTCGTTGCAAGTATATTTACTAAACCAAGCAATCAACCTTTCTTACAAACGTTTTGGTTGTCACAAGTAACAAACCCCTTTAAAATTAATAACCGAAGTATTTAAAGCTCGGGTCGTCTTCTCAAGGAATTGCAGGGAAGTATGTTCTTATTATTGGTTATGAGTCTTGTAAATTGGGGGTTTTGAAAGTAAGGAACCAGTATGTTAAATGATAAGAAAAATAAAATAGTAATAATAAAATAAACTCTTGGCAAGGTATTAGAACTCGAAGTCCTATCCTTATCAATTGTGATGAGAATTGGATTTTAATCCCACTTTGTTAACCTCTAACTATGAAGGTAAATCAAGTGGATTAATTAGCTTAATCCTCAGGTCCTAGTCAATTCCTATGGAAAGACTAGAGTTATTGGAGCAACTCCCAATTTCAACCACTGCTTCATTTGATAGCTCAAGTGTTACCAATTACTAAACCCAAGCCAAAAGGGAGAAAATATCTAAATTAATTTAAAAGCATCAATATAAATAAAGCAAAACAATCTTAAATCTGAAATACCTCAAATAATATTAACTAAGAAAATCATAACATGAATGTAGCATAAGCCAAATTGAAAAGATAAATAATAATTAAAAGTATATAATAAAAGTAGAAAATAAATAAGAGGAACATTGAACCTGTGATGAAGAAGAAATAATCCTAAATCCTAAAACTAAATCCTAAGAGAGAGGAGAGAACCTCTCTCTCTAAAAACTACATCTAAAACTAAAATTATGTATTATGAGCTTATTTCTTATGAATGAATATATTTTCCCACTTTATAGCCTCTAATCTGTGTTTTCTGGGCCGAAAACTGGGTCGAAAACAGCCCAGAAATCGTTGGAGAAGAAATCTGCCACGCTGATTTTTGCCAGTGCGACGCATCCGTGTGGAGCACGCGTTCGTGTCGTTTAGCCTCAGGGCAACTATGACATATTATATATCAAATCGAAGCCCCAAAAGTTAGCTTTCAAACGCAACTAGAACCGCGTCATTTGGACCTCTGTAGCTAAAGTTGTAGCCGTTTGAGTGCGAAGAGGTCAGGCTGGACAGCTTAGCAATTTCTCCAACTTCTTGTATTCCTTCCACTTTTGCATGCTTTCTTTCCATCCTCTGAGCCATTCCTGCCCTATAAACTCTGAAATCACTTAACACACATATCAAGGCATATAATGGTAATAAGAGAGGATTAAACATAGGGAACTTAAGGCCAAAGAAACATGTTTTCAATCAAAGCACATAATTAGAAAGGCAAATGTAAAACCATGCAAATAGTATGAGTAAGTGGGTAAAAAGTTGTTAAAATCCACTCAATTGAGCACAAGATAAAACATAAAATAGTGGTTTATCAACCTCCCCACACTTAAACATTAGCATGTCCTCATGCTAAGCTCAAGAGAAGCTATAAAGATGAAGAGGAATGGTAGATTAATATGAAATGCAACCTATCTATATGAATGCAACTACATGCAAAATGTTTCTACCTACTTAGTTAAAAGTAAACAAATATTTCAAGAAGAAATATGAACTGGATTTCACTAATTCAAATCATGAAAATGAAGTACAAATAGACTTGCAAGAAGAAAATAGCTCATGAAAGCAGGAAACAAGGGATTGAGCATCGAACCTTCACTGGTAGTGTATACACTCTAATCACTCAAGTGTTTAAGGTTCGATTCTCTCAATTCTCTACTAACCTTGCTTACTAAGGCTTGCTTTTCTTCTACCAATCAACAAAAATTTAATGCACAGATACACATATCAAGAGGTCTTTTAAGGGTTGTAATGGGGTCAGGGTCAAGGTAGGATTTGTATTTGGCCAAGTGGACTAAAATCTGAATCCTTAAGTAAAATATTGATTGGTAAAATGCAACCAATTCAAATAGGCTCAAAAATCTCACAGATTTTGTGTGTTCGAGCTCTAAACCATGTTCCGGTATAATATTTCTTCAAACAAGTTTAACATTAAATTTTATTTAGATTAGTGAAATGCTCTAAAAGGTTTCTTGAAAAAGAAAATATTACTTCAACCAAGTGGTAAAATATGCACAAAATCAAATAATCATGCAATCAAACATGCAAATGCAACAACTAACAAGGAAAATAAACCATTGGTGTTGAGATAGAAGAGTAACTAACCCCTGGAAGTCGGTATCGACCTCCCCGCACTTAAAGATTGCACCGTCCTCGGTGCATGCTAAGATGTGTAAGTGGATGGGGGTTGTGGTTCCTCAGCTAGGGCTCTTTTTGTTCCTTTCCTTGCCGGTAGTTTGGGAGTAGCTTTCTCTTTACCCTTCTTGGTGGCCATCCTGAAAAGGGAAAAAGAAAGTAACTTTTAAAGCTAAGGGTTAGAGCAAGGAAGAGAGCGGGAAAGGTGGTAATCAATCACAATAAAGAAGAATGACGTTAACACATGGTCATGACTACATGTGAAAAATCATCAATGGGAAGATAGCAAGTGCATGTAATGACAATTAAATGCAAGATGTTTATTGGCATGCTGGCAAAGGCATGAGTAGCATAGATCAAGCATGCAATGTCTAAGTTAGATTACCAAGTCTGTCATACTAACAATCTGTTTGTATTAACAATTATATTTAACTAATAAAATATAAAAAAAGGGGTTTGTGAAAAGCAAGCATATAGAGTAGTAGATTAAAAGAAATCTAAAAATAGTGCACAATGCCATACCGGCGTTTTCACAAACACATAGCATGCATGGTAAATAAGCTAAAGAAAATAATAAATTGAACATGCAAGCAACCCTTTAAAAAGTAATATATAATTGTCAAACCATTTTAATAATCCACAAAAATATAGAAAATAATGACCCAAATAAATTTCTAACACCAATGAAAATAATGCAATGAATGAAAGTATGCAAATAAATTAAATGAAAGAGAATGGAAGTGAAGAGGGATGAGAAGTTAAAGAGATGAAGAAGAAGAAAGTAAGAAAAGGAAGAAGAAAGAAGAAAAGATAGAAGAAATTAGGATTAGAAAAGAAAAGAGAAGATAATTGGCGTTGATTTGGATAAGTTGTGTGGCGCAGGCGACGCGGATGCGTGAGTGACGCGGTCGCGTGGTGCGCGATAACGTCAGGTGACGCAGACGCGTAGGTCATGCGATCGCGTGGCCTGATTTGTGCAATTGGCGCGAGTGCAGCCTCGCGTTCGCGCAACTCTCTGTTTGAAACTCTTTTTGCCAATTTTCAGGGTGACGCGTTTGCGTGGTGGACACGATCACGTGGATGGCCTTATTTCCAATATGACGCGGATGCATGGGTGATGCGTTCGCGTGGGAGGACTTGGGCTTCTAGCACGAGTCCAGCCCTACTCCAGTACAACTTTCGGCCATGCACCCCTTTTACGTCGATCTGTTAGAGCAGGCGTTCGCGTGGGTGACGCGGACTCGTGGGAGGCTATTTTCCAAATGACGCGGCCGCGTGGGTCATGTGGATGCGTGGGCATGTTTGAGCCTAAAGCGCGCCTCCAGCCACGCTTTTGCGTGACTTTTTGTTTACTTTCTTTTCTTCACAACGCACTGGTGACGCGGATGCGTCAGCGACGCTACCGCGTCGCGTGCGTGATTTTTTTTTAATAATGCAGTATGCAAAATGCAATGCTAATATGAATGTTATGCAAAACTCCAGGTTCAATACAATAAAATAAAATAAAACTCGAAAACAAATAAAACTAAATAAAAAATGAAAAAGGAACGATCATACCATGGTGGGTTGTCTCCCACCTAGCACTTTTAGTTAAAGTCCTTAAGTTGGACATTTGGTGAGCTTCCTGTTATGGTGGCTTGTGCTTGAATTCATCCAGAAATCTCCACCAATGTTTGGAATTCCAGTAGCCTCCTGGATCCCAAACTAGGTGCAGAAAGCCTTCAAGTAAGTTAAAGCAAGTGACAAGGCCCCAAGAGTGTTGATTGCTGGACTGAATTCCGGGGTCCCAAACCTTGCTTTTGCACCCGTCTTCTTGTTGAGCAATATTATTCCATCCGGGTGGCAGGCAATCTGAATTCTCACTAAGGCGGCCAAACAACTTCCTAGACCCATTCAGCTGAGCTTTACACCAACCTTTGCATTTAAACTTTGAATATGTAACCATGTTGAACCTTGTGTGACAACTCCAACCACTAACCATCTTCCTCTTACTTTCAATGCCACAAAGAGCTCTAAGTTGACCATCCGTCTCCAGTAGCCCATATTCAAGTGGAATTAGAAAGCTAGGGGATATGAATTTTACCCACTTGAATGTTGTGAAGGATGATGGCAACTTAGGGGGAGGTATTTCTAATGAAATTGCAAGCTCCACTCCCTTGTGCTCTTCTCTGACAACTTCCACCTCTTTGTAAGTTTCTTCAATATCAACCTCTTCCTCTTGGTAGCTTTCTTCCAATTCAATCTCTTCTTCATTGCTCACCAAGGGCATGGGAGGCTGTGCTTCTTCTTCTTTAATCTCCATTTCTTGACCAACTTCTTCCAAGTCTTCAATTATGATATACCTTGGAGGTTGTACACCCTTCTTAACATCAAATGCAACCGTCTTGGAAGGAGGTTCTATGTCTTGACTTTCCCATAGAGGTTCAGCATCTCCCAAGTCTTTAACCACTTATTCTTCTTAAATAATTCTGACTTCCTCCACTTGTTCCAGTACAAATTCATGCTCCTTGCTGTCCACCGGAGTTTCTAATGTCTCCTTCATGCTACGTTCTTCATTAGATTGTCCACATGAAGCCATCGGGGTTCCTTGAGTGTCCGAACGTCGGGAAGCTAATTGATTTATCACTTGATTCAATTGGTGAAGGGTTGCATGAAATATTTTCATTGTTTCCTTGAGACGATCCTTTGATTCTTGTTGTGCTCGACTATCATAAGTAGGATCATAGTGCTCTTGGATTGATGGATATGGAGATAGTGAATATTGAGGTGGTGGTTCTGGGCGTGGTTCATGTGGTGGTTGGTGTGGTGGATAAGGATTAGGGTTATATGGTGGTGTTTGGTGGTAAGGGGCTTGTGAGTATAGTGGTACAAAGTTGTGTTGAGGAGATGGTTCATTGGCATATGATGGAGCTTGCTGGTAACTACAAGGGGGTCCACCATATCTATTGTCTTGGCATGCATTGTAGGATGGTCGTTGTCCATGGTATCTTGGAAGGTGATGTTGCCGAAAGGGTTGATCAGATCCTCGTGGCTCCTTCCATCTCTGATTGTTTTGACCTTGATGCATGTTCCAGTTATAATTTTCATTCCTTGCAACAACATTGGAACCAAACTCAAAGCGAGAGGGGTGAGAACTCATAATAGTAAATAAAAATTAAAAACGAAAATAAAAATAAAGTTTAAATTAAAAGGTTATTGAAATTTAAATTTTGAAATTTGAAAATTAAATTTTGAAATTTGAAATTTGAATTTTTGAATTTTAAATTTTTGAAATTTGAATTTTCAAATAAGGTAAGATAACATTTTGAAAAAGTTATGATTTTTTTGAAAAAGATTTAAATTTTGAAATTTTTTTTAATTTTGAAATTTGAAATTTGAGTTTTAAATTTTGAATTTTTGAATTTAATGAGGAAAGAGAAAAACAATAAAATGACACCAAACTTAAAATTTTAGATCAAAGCAAAGAAAACAACTAAGAACAACTTGAAGGTCAAGATGAACACGAAGAGCAACTTGAAGATCAAGATGAACACCAAGAAAAAAATTTTTGAAAATTTTTTTTTAATAACTAAATAAAAACCAATAACCTCTTAATTTATGAAAAACAAGAATAAAAACAAAAATAAAAACAAATAAACAAGCAAAAAGCAAATATTTACAATAACCAATAATAAGGCACACGTTTGCAATTCTCCGGCAACAACGCCATTTTGAAGAACTAAAGATTGATGGTTTAGAAGTTATAGTAAACTCTCGTTGCAAGTATAGTTACTAAACCAAGCAATCAACCTTTCTTACAAATGTTTTGGTTGTCACAAGTAACAAACCCCTTTAAAATTAATAACCGAAGTATTTAAACCTCAGGTCGTCTTCTCAAGGAATTACAGGGAAGTATGTTCTTATTATTGGTTATGAGTCTTGTAAATTGGGGGTTTTGAAAGTAAGGAACCAATATGTTAAATGATAAGAAAAATAAAATAGTAATAATAAAATAAACTCTTGGCAAGGTATTAGAACTGGAAGTCCTATCCTTATCAATTGTGATGAGAATTGGATTTTAATCCCACTTTGTTAACCTCTAACTATGAAGGTAAATCAAGTGGATTAATTAGCTTAATCCTCAGGTCCTAGTCAATTCCTATGGAAAGACTAGAGTTATTGGAGCAACTCCCAATTTCAACCACTGCTTTATTTGACAGCTCAAGCGTTACCAATTACTTAACCCAAGCCAAAAAGGAGAAAATATCTAAATTAATTTAAAAGCATCAATATAAATAAAGCAAAGCAATCTTAAATCTGAAATACCTCAAATAATATTAATTAAGAAAATCATAACATGAATGTAGCATAAGCCAAATTGAAAAGATAAATAATAATTAAAAGTATATAATAAAAGTAGAAAATAAATAAGAGGATCGTTGAACCTGTGATGAAGAAGAAATAATTCTAAATCCTAAAACTAAATCCTAAGAGAGAGGAGAGAACCTCTCTCTCTAAAAACTACATCTAAAACTAAAATTATGTATTGTGAGCTTATTTCTTATGAATGAATGGATTCCCCCACTTTATAGCCTCTAATCTGTGTTTTCTAGGCTGAAAACTGGGTCGAAAATAGCCCAGAAATCGCTGGAGAAGAAATCTGCCACGCTGATTTTCGCCACTGCGACACATCCGCGTGGAGCACGCGTTCGCCTCGCCTAGCGTCATGGCAAATATGGCATATTATATATCAAATCGAAGCCCCAGACGTTAGCTTTCCAACTCAACTTTAATCGCGTCATTTGAACCTCTGTAGCTAAAGTTATAGCTGTTTGAGTTCGAAGAGGTCAGGCTGGACAGCTTAGCAATTTCTCCAACTTCTTGTATTCCTTCCACTTTTGCATGCTTCCTTTCCATCATCTGAGCCATTCCTGCCCTATAAACTCCGAAATCACTTAACACACATATCAATGCATCTAATGGTAATAGGAGAGGATTAAACATAGGGAACTTAATGCCAAAGAAGCATGTTTTCAATCAAAGCACAAAATTAGGAAGGCAAATGTAAAACCATGCAAATATTATGAATAAGTGGGTAAAGAGTTGATAAAATCCACTCAATTGAGCACAAGATAAACCATAAAATAGTGGTTTATCAGAACCTAGTTTTTGAACTGTATCCGTTAGGAGTTTTGATTCTGTTTTTCGTAAATTCTCAGTTCAATGAACCGGACTCGATTCATGAGAGAAGAGATATAATAGGATAATATTATCATTATATTAGTATTAGAAGCTTCTTGAATGATATTATAAGGTTACCTGGTCAGTTTTAGTTAAAAACAGAAAATCGGTTTAACCGGGTTCACAGTTTACTGGTGCAGCTTAGCACCAGCACTCTCTGATGACTTTAGCAATGCTAAGGCCTCATTATACATGTTTTACTCTCATAATAAATATGTTACTAGTGTCATTT
The DNA here is from genome assembly GCF_000816755.2 of Arachis ipaensis. Lineage (NCBI taxonomy): Eukaryota > Viridiplantae > Streptophyta > Magnoliopsida > Fabales > Fabaceae > Arachis > Arachis ipaensis. The sequence continues at coordinate 74,106,487 of NC_029793.2, read as the reverse complement.
ATGCTAGTAGCTCAAAAAATAATTTTTAGAGATGTTTTTACAAGTGGTCCGATACATTTAGTTTTAGTAGTTATACACCTGAGATATTTTAATATTATTTTAACCCACCTCTAAGCCATCCAATCACAACTCACCCTACACCTCAAAACCCCCAAGGCTGCCTCATTTGCTCATTGTGGCCGAAAATCATCAAGAGAAAAAGGAGAGAAAAGTTCTTAGTTCCAAATCTTCAAAGCTTGATTTCTGTTGAACTAAAACTCAAATCAAAATTCCAACCCAACCAAAATGATCCTCTCTTCTTTCTCTACATGATTATATGACTTATCAAGGCTGGGATCAAGGTGAGTTGGCTGCACCGGTGAGTTGGATGCACCATCTCCCTTTTGATTCGGTTTCAAGTAAACATGCTTAAAAATGTGTTTTCTTGATGTTCTTCCTTAGGAATCATGCTTAACTTGACTTGAGGGCCAAGAAACATGAATTTCCAGCAATTCTAAGGTTAGAAATTACTTTCTAACAAGATGAGTGAGATTTGGTTAGTTGAGGGTTTTTGGATTTAAAGTTTTTCTTGATGTGATTTAGGAGGAAAAAGTGCTTAAGGACCACCTGAAAGTCTAACCGAATTAGGAGCAGTGAAACCAGGTAGGGTTTGGTAAAATTAATCTTGATTGATTGTGTTTGAGTTGTGTAATTATGATATGGTTTGGTTATTCTTGAAATTGATTGTTTATATGAGTGGTTCTTGTTGAAATTTTGGTGAAAATTTGATGAAATTTGATGATATTTAAGCTTTGAGTTTATGTTCTTGTGGCTGCTGGAAAAACGAACCCTAATTCCTAAATTGGGTTCAATTTGTGTTAAAATTATGTTGAAAAGATGGGGTTTTAGTGGCTGCTAATTTATTTTGAATTATGGTAAAAATTGGTTGCTGAAAATACTGAAAAACGGGTAAAAACAGAGAAAGAATCTGAAGAATTTATGAAGAACACGAAGAACACTTTGAGCATGATGAAGAACAATGAAGAACGGGCTTTAGATATTTAAAAGGGCAAGGAAGTAAAATTTTTGGTGTTTAAAGGGTTATTTGGTAATTTTTGAATGTTAGGGTGGTTAAAGTAGAAATATTAAAAGATACGGATGGTAAAAAGTGAATTTTAAAGGTTAAAAGTTAAAAAGGGGTAATTTTCGAAAATATATTAATAAAATAATAAATAATAATAAAATATTAAATAATAATATTTAATTAAAAATAATATTTTAATAAAAATAATAAAATAATGTGAAAAAGGAGGTTTTCTGTAAAAGCTTTAGAAAGACAACTTTAAGCGCAGAATCTCATAGTTACCTTCATAAAACACTTAGGGAGTGGTAAGAACATATTAGTGAGGCAAAGATAAAAGAAAGATAAAATCTAAAGAAAAGATAAAAACCAAAGAAAAGTCTGTAAAGTTTTAACAACAGAAAAACAGTCAGAGACTAGCGAACGAACTAGGGCAACATAGTTAGTCTTTAAGTTGCGACTAGGGTTAGGTATTATATGAAAAGTTAAACTGTTTCAGTATAAACTTAATGAACCTCTACTTGGGACAGGCTAACTATTCATACCGAAATTTACATAAGCTTTAAATAGATACGTTAAACAGAGAAATCAGAGCAAAGTAAAGAGACAAAGAGAAAAGAGTAGTATGATAAAAACCAGAGGATCTGTTGAAGGGTCATTTGTTGCTTGAAGCAACCCAAGAAATGTTTGTTTGTTCATTTGTTGCATTAGGGCAACTCCAGAGTTATTTGTTTGTTCATCTGCTGCATTGAGGCAGTCAGATAAATAGTGGTACGACCATAGAACGTTTTCCAGTGCTACACAGCTATTGAGAGCTATACCTACAACTGATAACCTGGGATCACCTACAGATGATATTATTTCATACACGGCTGGCATGCCGCCACCTGTAAGGCAGATTTTGCTTACAGAGGATATGACGCATACGTCAGTTAGTGAGAACTGTATCTATGCTGACTAGAAAACCATACCCGTTTCAGCTGCTTCGGGTTACGTCAGGAGCGGGTAGAAACCGACAAATGAACTCATTACATGCACTAGGGCTAGGCATGCATCATACATGGTTGTGCATTTCCTCTGTTATGATTATTGTATGAATGTATGCTTTCCTTGTTTGTATTCTATTCTCTGTGTTTGTGTTATTTTCTTGTATCCTTATGTTTGTGGTATGCTATTTATTTTCTCTATCTTCTCTATTTATCTGCTAAACAACATAGAATTAATGAACTTAACTAATAACCCCGGTAGTGCACGAAATTGTGATCATCAACAATGGCGCCAAAGGACTTGGAGCTCTCAAACGTGAATCACACTTTGTCACAATTCCGCACAACTAACCAGCAAGTGCACTGGGTCGTCCAAGTGAGTAAGGGTCGATCCCACGGAGATTGTCGGCTTGAAGCAAGCTATGGTCATCTTGTAAATCTCAGTCAGGCGGATTCAAATGGTTATGGAGTTTAAGGTGATGAAAATAAACATAAAATAAAGATAGAGATACTTATGTAATTCATTGGTGGATTTCAGATAAGCGTATGAAGATGCTTTGTCCCCCTTGAACCTCTGATTTCCTATTGCCTTCTTCCAATCATTCATACTCCTTTCCAAGGCAAGCTTTATGTTGGGCATCACCGTTGTCAATGGCTACATCCCGTCCTCTCAGTGAAAATGGTCCTGATGCTCTGTCACAACATCGGCTAATCAGCTGTCGGTTCTCGATCATGTCGGAATAGGATCCATTGATCCTTTTGCGTCTGTCACACGCCCCACAATCGCGAGTTTGAAGCTCGTCACAGTCATCCCTTCCCAGATCCTACTCGGAATACCACAGACAAGGTTTAGACTTTCCGGATCTCAAGAATGGCCGCCAATAATTCTAGCCTATACCACGAAGGTTCCAATCTTAGATTAGAAACCCAAGAGATACACACTCAATCGAAGGTAGAACGGAGGTGGTTGTCAGGCACACGTTCATAGGTGAGAAAGATTATGAGTGTCACGGATCATCACATTCATCAAGTTGAAGAACAAGTGATATCTTAGCGAAGAAGTAGGTGTGAATTGAATAGAAAAACAGTAGTAATTGCATTAATTCATGAGGAACAGCAGAGCTCCACACCTTAATCTATGGTGTGTAGAAACTCCACCGTTGAGAATACATAAGAACAAGGTCCAGGCATGGCCGTGAGGCCAGCCCCTAAACGTGTCTAAGATAGCATAAGACTTCTCAAAGATTCAAAGTATGAAAATACAATAGCAAAAGGTCCTTTTTATAGAGAACTAGTAGCCTAGGATTTACAGAAATTAGTAATTAATGCAGAAATCTTCTTCCGGGCCCACTTGGTATGTGCTTGGGCTGATCATTGAAACATTTTCGTGTAGAGACTTTTCTTGGAGTTAAACGCCAGCTTTTGTGCCAGTTTGGGCGTTTAACTCCAGCTTTTGTGCCAGTTTTGGAGTTAAACGCTAGAATTCTTGAGCTGACTTGGAATGCCTGTTTGGGCCATCAAATCTCAAGCAAAGTATGGACTATTATATATTGCTGGAAAGCCCAGGATATCTACTTTCCAACGCAATTAAGAGCGCACCAATTGGGTTTCTGTAGCTCCAGAAAATCCACTTTGAGTGCAGGGAGGTCAGAATCCAACAGCATCTACAATCCTTTTTCAGCCTCTGAATCAGATTTTTGCTCAGGTCCCTCAATTTCAGCCAGAAAATACCTGAAATCACAGAAAAATACACAAACTCATAGTAAAGTCCAGAAGAGTGATTTTTATTTAAAAACTAATAAAAACATAATAAAAACTAACTAAAATATACTAAAAACATACTAAAAACAATGCCAAAAAGCGTATAAATTATCCGCTCATCACAACACCAAACTTAAATTGTTGCTTGTCCCCAAGCAACTGAAAATCAAACAGGATAAAAAATAAGAGAATATACAATGAATTCCAAAAACATCTATGAAGATCAGTATTAATTAGATGAGCGGGGCTTTTAGCTTTTTGCTTCTGAACAGTTTTCGCATCTCACTTTATCCCTTGAAGTTCAGAATGATTGGCATCTATAGGAACTCAGAATCCAGATAGTGTTACTGACTCTCCT